>NC_037668.1:186708006-186717917 GCF_003255815.1 Theropithecus gelada
GGCTGGAGTGCAGTGGCCGGATCTCAGCTCACTGCAAGCTCCGCCTCCCGGGTTTACGCCATTCTCCTGCCTCAGCCTCCCAAGTAGCTGGGACTACAGGCGCCCACCACCTCGCCCAGCTAGTTTTTTTTTTGTATTTTTTTAGTAGAGACGGGGTTTCACCGTGTTCGCCAGGATGGTCTCGATCTCCTGACCTCGTGATCCGCCCGTCTCGGCCTCCCAAAGTGCTGGGATTACAGGCTTGAGCCACCGTGCTCGGCCTATTTTTTGTATTTTTAGTAGAGAGGAGATTTCACCACATTGGCCAGGCTTGTCTCGCACTTCTGACCTCAGGTGATCTGCCCGCTTTGGCCTCCCAAAGCGGTGGGAATACAGGCATGAGCCACTACGCCTGGCCTATCAATTCATTTTCTAAGTGCATGGGCAGGGATTTATACACACATCTGCAGGCACTTAGAACATGCAAAGCTCCCTAAAGGAATCTGCAGGGGAAGTGGGCCAGTGTTTGTATGTAATGTAGCTAAAAAAAGAAGGTACCAATTAGAAACTTTCTTTTTTTTCTTATTATTTTTGACACTCTGTCACTCAGGCTGGAGTGCAGTGGTGCAACCTAGGCTCACCGCCTCCCAGATTCAAGCAATTCTCCTGCCTCAGCCTCCCGAATAGCTGGGATTACAGGCACGTGCCACCATGCCCTGCTAATTTTTATATTTGTAGTAGACATGGGGTTTCACCATGTTGGCAAGCCTGGTCTCAAACTCCTGACCTCAAGTGATAAGCCCACCTCGGCCTCCCAAAGTGCTGGGATCACAGGTGTGAGCCACCACACGGGGCCTCCAATTAGCAACTTTTAAAAGCAGACACTGAAAAGGAAATCTAGGCATTACTCAGCCAAACACTTTCCAAGGGAAAGAGTAGCTTCTAGTATTGCTTCCATACAAGAAGGGCATCCCTAAAATTGAATGATGTCTGACTTTATCATTCAGTTCACACATGGGCATGCCTACAGGAAGAAATATGCTTTTGTCTTGTTCATATGTCTTCAGTGCATACATAGCACAGTATCTGACAAACGATTATGCAGTCTGTGAAAATCAATTCATCTTTCTCATTGTATACTAAGTCGGGCTTCTACAGAGAGCAAATTCAATGATTATGCCAACCTTGAGTATGCTACTCTGAGTGATTTCTCATAGTAACTTTACCAACTTATATGTTTTATAAATCAGATGCATGAATTTGGTTGAGTTCAAATGATAGCCATCCAAGCCTAAAGTGACAAAACTCTAAGCTTTCATAAATTCATCAGAAAAAATTCCAACACTATTGCTTTGCTTCTAGCAGCAAGGAACAACAGCCACTGGGTCCAAGAAACAGGGGCAGAATTAACTTCTGAAAGGATTTCCCCCTTCCCACTCCTTTGGCATTGCAGAGCCAGGTGGGTATAGCTAGGTCATCAAGAGTAACTAGACAGTATTCCTTGACTGTTGCTATCATATGTGCTTCCACCAACAAAATGTTGCAATGTCAAGTATTCCTCATAATAGGCTCCTATTATGAGTAGATTCTTCAGAGAAAGGGTGTCTTCGTCTGAGCTGCCATAACAGAATATCTGGGACTGGGTAATTTATAAAGAAGAGAAATTTGGCTGGGTGCAGTGGCTCATGCTGAAAGGACACAAAGATAGATGTGTACCCGCCCCCCCACTACACCTTTGTTCTGCTCTCTAATCTTTGCACATACCAGAGATTTCGTAAGTTCTGTAAGCACCTGTTTTTCTGCACGTACCAGAGATTTTGTTTTGCACATACCAGAGATTTTGTAAGTTCTGAGGCAAGGTCACAAGACGTGTTTAAGTAAGATAAACTCTTGCTGCCATAAACCTGCTCTCCCGCCTCAAAGGTTGAACCGAAATATCAGAAATGGCGGGAACCAATCATAGTTAGCCAAATCGCATTGTTCAAACACTAGCCAATCATATATCTGATTTGTATAATAACTCTATGCCCACTTTTCTTAGACTATATAACACTGCTTGGAGCTCAGTAGGGGAGCTCTCCTGCCCGTCTCGTTTCACGAGCAAGTGAGAGTTCCAGGTTCGAACCTGTAATAAAGATCCTTGCTGCTTAGCTTTGACTCTGGAGTCTGGTGGTCTTATTCGGGGAATAAACGGTCTGGGCATAACAAATGGGGGCTCGTCCGGGATTTCCCCCAAGCCCACCAGACCCCCAAGTCAATGGATCTTAATCTGTAGGTAAGCCGGCTTTGTCACTGTCTCTGTCTTTGTCTCTGTCTCCCTGAAATTTCGCGAAATCCGTAATCTGTAATCTGTATTGGTCTGTTTTGTAAGTGGCATGGTCTTGGCGGACATGCTAAAAGACAGCCACTCAGGACTGGTAGGAGACGTCCCCCAGTGCCCATCTGGGGGCCTCCATCCTTGGTTGCCCCGTCTGACTCAGGTCGGAAGTCCGACACGCGCTCGCGAAGGCTCATCGTTTCTCACTGTCTGTCCGTTATTGTTAAGTGTTAAGTGTAAGTCCAAAACGAAACATAAAACCTTTTCTTCCCCTTCCAGGACCGGACCTGTTGGATACTCCCCTCTGCTTCACACTCATTTTCGTCCCTCCTTCTCTTTGTAGGAGCAGTCCAAAGATGGGCAACAACCAGAGCACGCCGCTCTCACTCCTTGTAACCAATTTTAAGGATATGAAGGCTCGGGGGCGTAACTTAAGCGTAGAACTAAAGAAAGGAGGCCGGGCACGGTGGCTCAAGCCTGTAATCCCAGCACTTTGGGAGGCCAAGATGGGCGGATCACGAGGTCAGGAGATCGAGACCACCCTGGCTAACACGGTGAAACCCCGTCTCTAGTAAAAAATACAAAAAACTAGCCGGGCGAGGTGGCGGGCGCCTGTAGTCCCAGCTACTCGGGAGGCTGAGACAGGAGAATGGCGGGAACCCGGGAGGTGGAGCTTGCAGTGAGCTGAGATCCGGCCACAGCACTCCAGCCTGGGCAACAGAGCGAGACTCCGTCTGAAAAAAAAAAAAAAAAAAAAAAAAAAGAACTAAAGGAAAGCTAGTTACTTTCTGCCGTTCGGAGTGGCCCTCTTTCGGTGTAGGGTGGCCCTCCGAAGGAACTTTCTGTCTCTCTATTATTACTAAGGTAAAAACTAAGATTTTCCTGCCAGGGCAGTCAGGACATCCTGATCAAATTCCTTATATTCTAGTGTGGCAGGATCTTGTGGAAAACCCACCGCCCTGGGTAACTCCATTCATCCCTGAGCCCTGCAAGGTCCTAGTAACGCGACCTACAAGACAAAGGACTCCCTCTGCTCCCTCGGCCCCTGTGCTGCCAGACAGCCAGGACCCCCTAACGTTAGAACCCACACTTCCCCCACCATATCCGCACCTTATCCCGCAGGACCCAGTCCCCCAAGGTGGTGCTTCCGTAGAAAGAAACCGAGAAGCAGAAGCAGCCAAGAGCGAAAGTAACCCAGGGGGGCTGGCCGGCTGAACGCGAGGCCGCGTACAGCGGGACCAAGCTTCCCGACTCCCTGACTCCACCGTAGCCCTGCCTCTCAGAGAAATAGGATCGCTCGATGATACCGGGCTCTCCCGTCTCATGTATTGGCCTTTTTCCACCAGTGATTTATACAATTGGAAGTCCCAAAATGCTCGGTTCTCCGATAATCCCAAAGATCTAACCTCATTGTTAGACAGTGTCATGTTTACTCACCAGCCGACCTGGGATGACTGTCAACAACTCCTCCGAATCCTGTTCACAACGGAGGAGCGGGAAAGAATCCAAGTTGAGGCCAGAAAGCTGGTTCCAGGAGATGACGGCCAGCCAACTGCAAATCCTGACCTCATTAACACGGCTTTTCCTTTGACCCCGCCCAGATAGGACTACAACACGGCAGAAGGTAGAGGACGACTGCTCATTTATCGCCAGACTCTAATGGCGGGTCTCTGGGCTGCAGCTCGCAAGCCCACCAATTTGGCTAAAGTATATTCTGTGTTACAAGGTAAGACAGAAAGCCCCGCTGTGTATTTAGAGAGATTAATAGAAGCTTTCAGACAGTTTACCCCTATGGACCCGGAAGCACCGGAAAAATCAGGCTGCAGTAGTAATGTCCTTTGTAAACCAGGCAGCACCAGATATTAAAAGAAAACTCCAGAAATTAGAAGGTTTAGAAGGAAAGCAGATTCAGGACCTCCTTCAGATGGCCCAGCGAGTTTATAATAATAGGGATACTCCAGAAGAAAAACAGTTCAAGGCAACCAAAGAAATGACCAAAGTCTTAGTAGCAGCTTTCCCCCAGGCAGGGAATGGCCGAAGCAGAAAGCAGAAAAAGCAAGGCTCTAGGCAAGGATTAGAAAAGGATCAGTGTGCTTATTGCAAGGAACGTGGTCACTGGATTAAAGACTGCCCAAAGAAACTGAGACCAGCTAACCCTACCTCCATGCTCGTTACCCAGGACTCTGACTAGGGGGGATGGGGTTCGGACCCCCTCCCCGAACCCAGGGTAACTTTGCAAGTGGAGGGGTCCCCAGTTCGCTTCTTGGTCGATACTGGGGGGGAACACTCAGTCCTAACCAAACGAATTGGAAAAATGTCTAAGAAAACATCCTGGGTGCACGGGGCCACAGGCATCAAAAAATACCCCTGGACAACCCAGAGGACTGTAGACTTAGGAATGGGAAAAGTCTCCCATTCCTTCCTAGTCATCCCAGAGAGCCCCTGCCCTCTACTAGGGAGGGACTTGCTGACAAAAATGGGGGTCCAAATCCACTTTGAGCCAGAAGGGCCCAAGATAACTGATTCCCAAAACAGGCCAATATCTATCCTGACTGTCACCTTAGAAGATGAGTACAGACTCCATCAAGAGCAAAAGCCCCCCGATCAGGAAATTGACTCTTGGCTCCAGCGTTTCCCTGAAGCGTGGGCAGAAACTGGGGGCTTAGGGCTAGCTAAACATCGACCTGCCATATTTGTGGAAGTTAAGCCAGGGACGGATCCGGTTCGGGTTCGGCAATATCCTATGCCCCTGGAGGCAAGAGAAGGAATTGCGCCCCATATCCACCGACTCCTAGACCAGGGAGTCCTACGGGCTTGCCACTCATCCTGGAATACTCCACTGTTACCTGTTCGTAAACCCAACAGTACGGACTACAGGCCAGTACAGGATTTAAGAGAAGTTAATAAAAGGGTCATGGACATACATCCCACTGTGCCCAATCCATACACCCTTCTGAGTGCTTTACATCCCGAAAAACAGTGGTATACCGTTCTTGATCTAAAAGATGCTTTCTTCAGCCTTCCTCTGGCTCCCAAAAGTCAAGAACTCTTTGCATTTCAATGGACGGATCCTGAGAGGGGCATCAATGGTCAGCTAACATGGACCAGGCTGCCACAAGGGTTCAAGAACTCGCCAACCCTGTTCGATGAAGCCCTTCATGAAGATCTAGGTGAGTACAGGCGGCAACACCCTGAAATAACTCTTTTGCAATATGTTGATGATCTCTTAATAGCGGCCAGGTCTCCGGAAACTTGTGTTCAAGGGACTGAGGACCTCTTGAAGACTCTGGGGGAGCTAGGCTACCGAGCCTCAGCAACAAAGGCTCAGATCTGCAAGTCGGAGGTAACTTATCTGGGGTACCTATTAAAAGGGGGGCAATGCTGGCTAACCAAAGCCCGAAAGGAAACAGTCCTACGCAACCCTAGACCCCAGTCGACACGGCAAGTGAGAGAATTCCTGGGGTCGGCAGGGTTCTGTAGGTTATGGATACCCGGATTTGCTGAGTTAGCCAAGCCCCTATACCAGGCAACAAAGGAACGGCAGCCATTCAATTGGACGGAAGAGGCTGAGCTGGCCTTTCAACAAATCAAAACTGCCTTGTTATCAGCCCCCGCGCTGGGGCTCCTTGATGTCTCCAAGCCCTTCCACTTATACGTGGATGAAAGTAAGGGTGTTGCAAAAGCCATGTTAACACAGTACCTAGGCCCCTGGCAGAGGCCAGTTGCCTATTTGTCAAAAAAATTAGATTCGGTGGCTGCTGGCTGGCCACCCTGCCTCCGGATAATCGCGGCGACCGCCCTAATGGTCCGAGACGCTGATAAACTTATCATAGGGCAAGAGTTGCGCGTTATAACCCCGCATGCCATTGAAGGCGTCCTCCGGCAGCTGCCGGACCGATGGATGAGTAATGCCCGGCTCACCCACTATCAAGGACTGCTGTTAAACCCCTTCAGAATAACTTTTCTGCCCCCAACCTCTTTAAACCCTGCTTCACTGCTGCCAAATCCAGACTTGGACGCCCCGTCCCATGAGTGCACTGAGATACTGGCTCAGGTGCATAGGGTGCGGGAGGACCTGCAAGATCGTCCACTCCCCGACACAGAACTCATCTGGTTCACTGATGGCAGCAGCTACGTCCACCAAGGCCAGCGGTATGCAGGAGCGGCTGTAACGTCAGAGACTGAGGTAATCTAGGCGGAACCCTTGCCTCCAGGGACATCGGCCCAAAGAGCCGAACTGATAGCACTCACACAGGCCCTCACCCTAGGGGCAGAGAAAAAACTAACAGTATACATGGATAGCCACTATGCTTTCGCTACTGCGCACATACAAGGGGCCATCTACAGAGAGAGGGGACTATTAACAGCTGAAGTCAAAGAAATAAAAAACAAGCAAGAGATCCTAGCTCTATTAACTGCTTTGTGGAAACCAAAGAAATTGGCTATCGTACATTGCCCTGGGCATCAGAAACCAACTACGCCAATTGCTCGAGGCAACTTCTTAGCCGACCAAACCGCAAGGAGTATAGCAAAAGCTCCCAGTCAGCTCCTCGCACTCCAGCTCCCTGATCCTGGCCCATGAAATTTGCCATGTTTTCCCGACTATACCGAACAGGATCGCGAATGGATGGACACGCTTCCCCTAAAACAGGTTCAAAATAGGTGGTGGACTGATGTAAATGACCAAACCATCCTACCAGAAAAATTAGGACGGCAGGTGTTGGAACATATCCACCGGACAACCCACCTGGGTGCCCGGCGAATGATAGACTTAATAAGGCACACCAAGTTCAGAATCAGGCGCATAGCTGAACTGGCCAGCGATGTCACAACAAATTGCAAAGCCTGCCAATTGAACAACGCTCGCCCCCAAACCCAGACCGCCACAGGAATTAGGTGTAGAGGAACTAGGCCTGGCGTCTATTAGGAAATAGACTTTACTGAGATAAAGCCTGGAAAATATAGGTATCAGTACTTACTTGTCTTTGTAGATACTTTTTCAGGATGGACAGAAGCGTTCCCAACTAAGAGAGAAACTGCTCAGGTTGTAGCAAAGAAAATTTTGGAAGAAATCCTCCCCAGGTATGGCTTTCCCGTCCAGATAAGGTCAGACAATGGACCAGCCTTCGTTGCTAAGGTAAGTCAGGATTTGGCTTCCATTCTTAGGGCAAATTGGAAATTACATTGTGCTTATAGGCCCCAAAGCTCAGGACAGGTAGAAAGGATGAATCGGACTCTAAAGGAGACCTTAACTAAATTGACCATGGAGACTGGCACTAATTAGGTAGTACTTCTCCCCTACGCTCTGTTCCGGGCCCGAAATACCCCTTACAGACTGGGCCTCACACCATATGAAATCATGTATGGCAGACCCCCACCCCTGGTCCCCAGTCTAAAAGATGACTTACTCAAACCTGAAACTGAAAATGTCTCTGAGCTCTTGTTCTCCTTACAAGCCTCACAGAAAATTCACCAGGAAATTTGGCCCAGACTACGAGAACTGTACGAGGCAGGACCTCTGCCGACGCCTCATCCGTTCCAGCCGGGAGACTGGGTCCTAGTCAAGCGCCACCGGCAAGAAACTCTTCAACCCAGGTGGAAAGGACCACTGCAAGTACTCCTGACTACTCCCACCGCTCTCAAGGTAGAAGGCATCGCTTCGTGGATCCACTACACACACGTCAAACCAGTGGACCCAACATCCGACCTTCTCGGGCCGTCTGGAGCACCGGTTACATGGACTGTAGACAAAGCTAAGAACAATCCCTTAAAGCTAACCCTGCGCCGTCATCCCCATAGCCGTAACCATGTCTAGCTTGCCTATGCTTTTATGCCTTATGCATCTGACTCTCCTCACTACTGCGCCGTCTAATCCCTATGTCTGGAGGTTCTGGCTCTATGAGAACAAAACTCACCCCGGGGAAACCCCCCAGGCGGGTAAACTATTAGCTAGTGCAGACTGCCCCCCCTCCAGGTGCAATACTCCAATTTACCTCAATTTCACTAATTTCCAAAT
The DNA here is from genome assembly GCF_003255815.1 of Theropithecus gelada. NCBI lineage: Eukaryota > Metazoa > Chordata > Mammalia > Primates > Cercopithecidae > Theropithecus > Theropithecus gelada. The sequence goes on from NC_037668.1 coordinate 186,716,319, forward strand.
TGCCCAACCGGGGATACCCATGATCTGTTTTGAATATGATCAGACTGAATATAATTGTAAGAATTATTGGTGGCACCAGAATGCAGGTTGCCCATACCACTATTGTAAAATGCATTCAGCCAGGGTATAGGACGAATACCCGAGAAAGTCTAACCTCCTCAGGACTCGCTACCCGACAGGGACTCCTAACATATACACTTGGATAATAACAGATCCAGGGCACTCCCAGTGGACATCACCCCAACATGGGGCAGTCTACTACGATTCCAGTAGTAGCTGGCCTAGTAGCCACCTGTACTTGTGGCGGAGTCTAGTCCAGATTCAACCCTTAATCCATACACAAATCCACAGACAGGAAACCAAGCTATCACAAGACTTGCAGCCCTTCTCCTGGCTAACCCTATTACAAGAAGGGCTAGCATTCGCCAACCTCACCGGTTTAGGCGACCTGTCCTCTTGCTTTATGTGTGCAACCTTAGGAAGACCACCATTAACCGCTGTTCCCCTTTCCTCCCCACCCACAAACTATACAGATTTTAATTCATCAACAGTCACAATACCCGATGTGGCCCTGTACCGTGACCCAGACCAAGAGAAATATCCCTACTGTTATTCTGCACTTAGCAACAGCCTCTGCAACCAATCGGCTACATACCCTAATAGCCCCATATATGCTCCCCCTGGTGTGTTCTTCTGGTGTAATATGACTCTGTTAAAAACTCTGTCCAAAAGCATCTCTGACGGACAGTTGTGCATCCCTGTTACACTAGTCCCCCGACTGACCCTGCTAACTCTGGCAGAGTTCATAGGCTGGGCAGGGACTGCCCCAACTGAAACTGCGCGACATAGACGAGCAGTTTTTCTACCACTAATTGCCGGAATATCCTTAACCACCTCTGTCGTCGCAGCGGGGTTAGCAGGAGGGGCCCTACAACACTCCATGATAGAAAACGACAAGCTGTTACAACAATTCTCTGTTGCTATGGAAGACTCCGCCTATTCCCTAGCCTCCCTTCAGCGGCAGCTCACCTCCCTAGCACAGGTCACCCTTCAAAACCGCAGAGCCTTAGACTTACTCACGGCTGAGAAAGGAGGTACCTGTATGTTCCTCAAAGAAGAATGCTGTTTCTATATAAATGAGTCAGGGTTAGTTGAGGAAAGAGTCCAACGCCTACACAAACTAAGCTTAGAAATAAAAAAGCAACAATTCACTACAGCCGCTAACAATTGGTGGAGCTCTTCAATGTTTTCCCTTCTGGCACCCCTTTTAGGCCCCCTAATGTCTTTACTGCTTCTATTCACTATAGGCCCCTGTGTGGTAAATAAAATTTTACAATTTGTCAGAGAAAGGTTTGATATCATCCAACTAATGGTCCTCCGTAGCCATCACCAGCCTCTCCTGCACCCAGAAAGTGAGGCTATAAGACTCTAGAAATCCAAGATTGGACATCCAGTTACTTATGAGAAGGGGGAAATGAAAGGACACAAAGATAGATGTGTACCCGCCCCCCCCCCCCCCCCCCCCCCCCCCCCCCCCCCCCCCCCCCCCTTTTTTAAATAAACCCCCCTTTGTTTTCCCCCCAAAAATACAACCAATGG
>NC_037668.1:187022812-187211329 GCF_003255815.1 Theropithecus gelada
ATGAAATAACAATGAAATATCACTTTACATATATATCAACAAAACTTACTGTGTTGGGTAATACAAAACACTGGTACAGAAATGAGGAATTTTATGCCTGTTGGTGTCCAACAAACAGGATGGGGGGGTTGGGGATGAAGAAAAGAGGCAAACAGATAAGGTCTTGGAAAGCCTGATTCTAGTGTGCCATTAAGTGAGGAGTAGGATTTATCCAACTGTACACCACTAGGTCTTAAAAGGGGCAGCAAAAATTCATGGTATTGTACACATGTATCTAAGCTTTTCCATATCAATAGATGTTTAGGTTACAACCAGTTTTTCACTACTGAAAATGCTACAGCTAAGACTGTTGTATATATATCTTTGAGTTTTGTATTCTTTCTCTAGGGTACTTCCTAGAAATGTCTTAGATATGTGTATAAAAAAGCAGTTATTTGTTCAAACGATATAAACATTCCTTAATGTTGATACATTTATCCTTAATTTTGATATACAATGCTAGGGTTCTTAACAAAAAGACTGAAACAACTAACAATGCCATAAGCAGCATATGAATCTCAATGTATTCCTCCCAATAAAGTATTATCTTTTTTTTAAGCTTTGCCATTTTCAACAGGTAAAAACAGTATCTCAACTGAATTTTAAAAAATTTCTGGTGAGGATGTACTTCCCCCTGCCCCCACATATTTATTAGCAATTGATAGTGTTTGTGCTCTTAACCCATTTTCTAACAGAGTTTTAACATACATATATAGATTTGTATAAACACATATTAAGGCTATTAATACTCAGATTATATTAAAGTGTTTTCTCCGTTTGTTGTTTGCTTTTAAATTTTGTTTGCTGTTTCTTATGTTCATTATTTTATTTAGTCAAGACTATTGAATTTGTGATTTTTATGTTACTGCTTTTATGTTTACAAAATCCCAATTCAGAAAAAGACAAACATTTCATCTTTTTTTTTTTTTTTCTGGTTTCCTTATAAATTCATTTTTAGGCTGAGCGTGGTGACTCATACCTGTAATCCCAGCACTTTGGGAGGCTGAGGTGGGCAGATCACCTCAGGTCAGGAGTTCCAGACCAGCCTGACCAACATGGTGAAACCCCGTGTCTACTAAAAATACAAAAAATTAGCTGGGTGTGGTGGATGTACCCGTAGTCCCAGCTACTCCGTAGGCTGAGAAAGGAGAATCGCTTGAACCCGGGAGGTGGAGGTTGCAGTAAGCCAAGATCAGGCTATTGCACTCCAGTCTGGAGGACAGAGTGAGACTCTGTCTCAAAAAATTTTTTTATTTATTATTTTATTTTATTTTATTGAGACAGTGTCCCACTCTGTTGCTCAGGCTGGAGTGCAATGGTGTAATCACAGCTCACTGCAGCCTCGATCTCCCAGGCTCAGGCAATCCTTCCTCCTCAGCCTCCCCACTAGTTGAAACTACAGAACACACCACCACACTCAGCTAATTTTTGTATTTTTTTTAGTAGAAACGGGGCTTTACCATGTTGCCCAGGCTGGTCTGGAACTCCTGGGCTCAAGTGATTCACCCACCTCAGCCTCCTAAAGTGTTGGGATTACAGGCATGAGCCACTGCATCAGTCATAAATTAATTTTTTAAAACAAATATTGTGAGCAATTTCTTTTAAAGTTGGCCAATATGGCCTGATGAAAGAACTGGTTAGCAGAGTAACTGGGATACCAGACAGTTCAGCTGCAAGGTTCCTGACTAGTAACCTGCTGGGGGGAAAAAAAAAAAAATAGAATTTTCCTAGTTAACTTACAAACTTATAATTCACATCTATTTTCTTTCTTTCTTTTTTTTTTTAAAGACAGAGTCTCACTCTGTCGCCCACGCTGGAGTGCGGTGGCACGATCTTGGCTCACTGCAACCTCTGCCTCCCAGGTTCAAGCGATTCTCCTGCCACAGCCTCCCAAGTAGCTGGGACTACAGGTGCCTGTCACCACGCCCAGCTAATTCTGTGTATTTTAGTAGAGACAGGGTTTCACCATGTTGCCCAGGCTGGTCTCGAACTCCTGAGCTCATGCAATCTGCCCACCTTGGCCTCCCAAAGTGCTGGGATTACAGGCGTGAGCCACTGCGCCCGGCCCTTTCCTTTTGTAATTATTCTGGTTTTTGAAGCTGTGCATAGTTTGTATAAAGAACAATAAAACTCATATTTCATGCTATATGTTTCCAGCACATGGGGATAAGTCAGCATTACTTACTTAAAACAAATACATAACAAAACAACAGGACGGCTAGGCCCAATTAATGACTAGTTCAATTCAGATATTTAAGTTCAAAGTTTATTTACCAAGAATATCTTCACTGATGATAATAACAGAGCAGGCCAGAAATGAAATGGCCTAAAGAAGCACGGAATTAAAATACTTTAGTATTCCCAGTGCCAACCAAATTATGAGACTCATACAAGTGTAATGGAACTAGTCAATTAGCTATCTAAAAGGGGTAACAAGTTACTTATTAGTGTTGCATCCTTTTGAAGGAGTCCATGAGTCCTCTTCAAGATATTTGAAAGTAAACAAAATGAACATAACCTGCTGTGATCATACGTACCTGTCCAAGTGAAAGGCTGCTACCTCTGCATTGTGTCTATCATAACCGGCATATGGTTCCCCTTCCACCACATAGTCTCGGCTATACCTGCAAAGTGAATGGGAAGCACAGATGTATACACGGATTACACCAGTAACAGGTGACAGCACAAGTGGTAGAATACAAGCTTTAGCAAGCCTGATTCTGCTATAGTCACCTTCTCTGTCAACCCTGAGAACAACTGTGGATTAGCATGAATTGCCGGTAGATGGAGTGAAGATGAGGTAGAGAAGGAAACTAGAATTCTCTATCTACGTCAGCGATCATTCTAAGAACAAAACACGGAAGACGTCATTTTGCCCCACTAAAGGGCTTTTGATGTAGTTTAAGTACAGATACAAGGTAGTTTTCTAGAAGACAAGGACTGTCTTTGTACCACCAGCACACTGTTATTAAGCACACAGTTGGTGCTTAATAAATGTCTACTAAAACGTTTATTAGACTGACCTGAAGAAATGAAGAAAAACGTGTAATTAATTGCTGGCCAGGCACGGTGGCTCACACCTGTAATCCCAGCACTTTGGCAGGCCAAGGTGGGTGGATCACTTGAGGTCGGTAGTTCAAGACCAGCCTGGCCAACATGGTGAAACCGTCTCTACTAAAAAATACCAAAATTACCCGGGTGCGGTGGTGAATGCCTGTAATCCCAGCTGCTCAGGAGGCTGAGTCAGGAGAATCGCTTGAACCTGGGAGGCAGAGGTTGCAGTGAGCCGAGACTGTGCTACTGCACTCCAGCATGGGCAACGGAGTGAGGCTCTGTCTCAAAAAACAAAAAACTTTTGCTTACCAGAATGGCTGTGGCAAAGCTTATAAGAGAAATTTAAATTTGGGGGAAAATGGTCTGATATAACTCAATCTTTATTAACGGGAAGGTAATGGTGCTTTTGAAAAAAGTTGTTTGAATAACCATTCTTGTTCTTTTTTTTAAGTTTATGATGTACAAGGAGTCCTGGACTGGCAGTGGGAAGTGGGTATGGCTGCCATTACTTGACTGGGTAAGCTTGAGCAAAACTTTTCTCTTCTCTGGGTCTCAGATTCCTTATTTACAATATTAGGGGCTGGACTAAGAAGTAATTTCTAAGGTCTCTTTCATCTCAAACTGCATTCTGATGATTTTCTATCATATGCATGACATAAGCAAAGGATAATGAAGACTGGCATATTTCTTTCTACTAATCATTTTAAAAGATAGAATTTAAATGTGTTAATTGGGAAGAAAAAAAGCACTTAATTCACTTATGTTCTCTACTGGTCTCCTGCATTTCCCGAATCTAAAGGAGAACTTTTAGACTTTACAATGGACCTATGAAATAGAAATCAATTGAGACTGATATGGAGAAGAAAAGTTCCACTAAGGATAGTTGGCTCTCCCATGCTAAAACAGCAATAGGGAAGTGGAAAACAGTATAAAAGGCAGTGAACCTCAACTTAAATGACCTTAGAATATACAGTGAAATCATCTCCACAAAACATATCTTCAAGGCAAAATGATGAAGCATTTGTTAGAAGACAGCCACGTTGATCACCATCTGGTTGCGCACCAGTTTCTTCTTAGCATGGTCAATATACCCAAATGTATTTGTTTGTTTGTTCCTAGTGCAAAGGATTACTTAGGAATAATTTTTAAAACGGTTTATATTAGCTACCTCTAAATTAAAAGTCAAATTTGAAATACCACTGCAGCAAAAAGCTGACACTATTCAGGTACTGTTCTCTCTACTACAGATGTAGGCTATCCTTGAATACTTTATTTTTAGTACTCCAGGGCAGCCACAGGAAGGTATGTGGTGAAGTGCAGTACGTTCCTTTCAGTGAAACATTAGAGAGCTTTCCAATCCATCTAAAGGCTGCTCAGAGTAAAATGCAAAAGCTTAGAGAAATACAGGAACTTCGGGAGTGGGCAGGAGAGGAAAAGACGGCGGGAAGAGAAAAGGAGTAAGAATCAAAAGAACTACATTGAAGTCAGGCCTGAATCCTTAGCACATGTTTTGGTTATGTGAAATACGGAACTCTGGATGTCATTTTTCTCACCTGTAAAATGGACAGTTGAACTAGCTGATCTCCAAGGTCCCTTTTAGTACTTCCTAAGATTACTCATTCACTTCTACGTAGCCGCTCCTAGGCCCCTGCCTTCTTGTTCTTTTTCCAACATAACTGCCGTTTTTGCCTGTGAAAATCAATTACTTCTAGAATGGAAATAGCTACATTAAAAAAAAAAATTACCCTTACTTACAATGTAAGGCAAAATGTGTAAATAAAAGTGTCACTGTATTCCTATATATATCATCTACCTATACTGTACACAACTTGTATCCCCGAGAGTAGGACATGGATAACCAGGCTCCAGAAATGTTAAAACCACAAGTGGCTATTAGAGAAAGGACTTAGATTCTCCTCTTACCAGAGAGTGATCCATCTTAAGCCACTGACAGAGCAGCAAAATTCATACAGTAACTGCCAATAAATCATTCCTATCCTTCTGCTGAAGGACATCAGAGTCTGACGAAGGACATTAATCTTCACTTACACCAGGACAAAATAGCCTCTGAAGCCCTTGGGGTCAGAACAGCATTTTGCTGGGTGTTTAGGGACTAGAGTCAATTTCTGCAAGCACTTAAACTTACACCCACTTTCCCCAGCCTGCGATAGTTGCTGATATAAAGCAGCACAAGTCAGTATGTACACTGACTAAGAAAGTTAACACCTATGGCAGGGGCCAGAAAAAACCTTGCTGAGTTGGAGAGGAGAGTGCCCTGGAGCTGGGAGTGGACACAGGCTGTTCAGGATATGATGGGGGAGCACGGAGCCAGAGTTTGACAGAAACAAAGAGCAAAGGTAGGATAATGCTGAGCACAGAGAGGGAGACCAGACAGTCAGGGGCTTGACCTTAGGCTGTGGAGGCTGGGTTTTGTCTGGTGGGCAATGGGAAGTCCCTGGATGGTTTAAAGCTGGGGAACAAAGTGATCATATGAATCTTCTGGGGAAGAACATACCTCTTCCAGGATGGTCTGGAGGAGGGAGGTAATGAGAAGGCTGCAGTGGTAGTAAGAGATATAAGATGAAGCAAGAAGTGACTAAGGTTATGCATTTATCTGTTGCTACCTCCCCTACTTATCAGTCTGGCCTCTCCTCCCTCCACTTACATCTTGTCCGAACATTTCAAGCCTATCCTGCAAAGTACCTGGTTTAACACTGCACACTCTTGGGAATATCTGTCTTCTAACACACTCCTGCTGTCCCATCTCCCCTTCAATTCCCTAGTGTACAAGTGGTGGGTGTGACGAGGATCTCATTTTTTTTTTTTTTTTTTTTTTTGAGACGGAGTTTCGCTCTTGTTGCCCACGCTGGAGTGCAAATGGCACGATCTCAGCTCACTACAACTTCTGCCTCCTGGGTTCAAACGAATCTTCTGCCTCAGCCTCCAGAGTAGCTGGCATTACAGGCACGCGCCTGGCTAATTTTTTGTATTTTTAGTAGAAATGGGGTTTCAGCATGTTAGCCAGGCTGGTCTCGAACTCCTGACCTCAGGGGATCCACCCACCTCGGTCTCCCAAAGTGCTGGGATTACAGGTGTGAGTCCCTGCATCCAGCTGGATCTCCTCTTATTTAAACACAAAATGCTCACAACTCATCTCTTTATTTTATTTTATGTTTTTGAGATGGAGTTTTGCTCCTGTTGCCCAGGCTGCAGTGCAATGGCACAATCTCGGCTCACTACAACCTCTGCCGCTCACTGCAACCTCTGCCTCCCAGGTTCAAGTCATTCTCCTGCCTCAGCCTCCTGAGTAGCTAGAATTACAGGCACACACCAAACGACTGGCTAATTTTTTGTATTTTTAGTAGAGATGGGGTTTCGCCATGTTGGCCAGGCTGGTCTCGAACTCCTGACCTCAAGTGATCCACCCACCTCGGCCTCCCAAAGTGCTGGGATTACAGGTGTGAGCCAGTGTGCCTGACCATCTCTTTATATGCAAATTTTGTTTTTGTCTTTAGTTTGCCTTTTTCCATCACTCCGTTTATGCTGCTAATCTCTCAGGCCAAGAAGTCAAAGACTATACTTCAAAGCTAAATGCGATTTTTGATGATGGGTGCTCCACGTCATCACTTATGGGAAACAAACAAACTTAAGAGAATTCCATGTGTGTGGCAGAATACAAGCTGCTTACAACTCTAACAAATCTGGGTTCAAACTTCCGTACCACCGATTAATGTGAGATGACCTTGTCAAGTTAGTTACACTCTCTAAACCTCAGTTTCTTATTCTGAAAATAAGAACTGAAACTGTACACAAAGGTTAAACCTTCCTATAAGGGTTTAAAGGATTAACAGATACAAAAGTACTTAGTGTAATCCCTGGCAAATAGTGTGCGTTAAACAGAAATTAGATCCCAGGCCCACATAACCACTTTTTTTTTGAGACAGGGTCTCACTCTGTCACCCAGGCTGGAGGGCAGTGGCATGAGCACGGCTTGTTGCGGCTTCAAACTCTCGTACTCAAGCAATCTTCCCGCCCTCCCACCTCGGCCTTCCAAGTAGCTGAGACTACAGGTGCACACCACCACACCTGGCTAATTTTTTATTTTTTATAGAGATGGAGTCTCATTACGTTGCCCAGGAGTGATCCACCCACCTCGGCCTCCCAAAGTGCTGGGATTACAGGCATGAGCCACCAAGCCCAGCCCCAATCAAATTTTTATTCTCTGAAAGTCTACCACATTTTTTAACTTTCCTAATTTCCACATCACTGACATATATTTCCCAGTTCCAGACCAATAGTGATCCCTTCGATTTCTGGGCTCCCTATACATTCATGCTCTGACGGCCTTTTATTTACTAATAGTTGGGTAAGAAAGGGAGTTGAACTTTGTACATCTTTTCCCTACATTTCTTCTGCCACTCCAGAAAGAAATCTAAAGTCATGTTATAATTTTTTCAAACGTTCTACTGAGGAATTAAAATAATGTTTAGTACACAAAAGATTTCAGACATTACAAACTTTGGGAATATTCATTGGTAACTAACTCCTCGCAAAAGAATACAAATCACCATCATGATGTTAACCTAATTCAGATTCATACACTCAGAAAACGTTTTTAGAAAATTAACTATACCCTCCAAGCTGTCTTGTGTAGAGAAATAAATAAATAAATAAATAAAAATAATTATGTCACAGAATTGTCACACAAATTATCTCTGTAGATCCCTAGGAAGTCCAAAGGGATCATGAACAACATACATATTTAGTTACTAAGGTAACTAAAATGGCCCAATTCTTTACTTAAAACAGGTGAAAGAAACAATGAGAGATGTATAGAATAGCTGTGGTCTGAAACACTGACACCAAACCCTGGTGAGGATGTGGAGCAACAGGAACTCTCATGCATTGCTGGTAGAAACACAAAATGGTATAGCTACTTTGGAAGATAGTTTAGCAGTTTTTTACAAAATGAAACAACTCTTACCATGTGGTCCAGCAATTATGCTTCTGGTATCTATCCAAATGAGTTGAAAATTTATGTCCACACAAAAACCTGCACATGGATGTTTATAGCAGCTTAATTCACAATTGCCCCAAACTTGGAAGCAACCAAGATGTCGTTCAGTAAGTGAATGGATAATTAAGCTGTGGTACATCTAGACAATGGAATATTATTCAGTGATAAAAACAAATGAACTATCATGCCACAAAAAGATATGTAAAAATCTTAAATGCAGTTTACTAAGTGAAAGAAGCCAATGTGAAAGGGCTTACACACTGTGATTGCAACTATATGACATTCAGGAAAAGGCAAAACTACGGAGACAGTAAAAAGACCAGTGGGTTACCAGGTGTTCCGGGGCAGAGAGGGAAAAATGAGTAGGTAGGACACAGAGGATTTTTAGGGCAGGAAAACTATTCTGTATGATACTATAAACGCAGATTCATGTTAAGTGCTAGAAAAGACTTTAGAGATCTAGTCTGCCCCTCTTATTTTACTGAAGAGACTTCCAAGAGAAGATGATAAAATAAATCTTATATAAAACCCAAGTTAAATCAATCAACCAACTAGCACATGCAGTTTCCCAGATGAAAACTTACCGCTTAGGTTTGAAAACAACTTTCTGTCCTCCTTCAAGTATCAGTAAGGCTTTCAGCTGTGTCCCTTTATAACCCACATCAGCTTTAATGATTTTCTTGGTGGCCATGGCATGCATGATTGCCCCCAGCTCTGGTGTCTCTTCAGGGTACACTTCCCGGGGAACCACCCACTGGGCTGCAATCTCCCAGGGAGACTGCAAGGTATGGTCCAGCTTGGGCGCCAGCTCCACCCGCAAGCCAGTCATCATTCGGTGAAAGGCCCTCTGGTCCTCCCGGTTGGCAGCTGATGTATCTAAGTTGTCAATCAGGAAAACTTTGGTGAAGATAAAAATGACAAGGAGAATTGCTAACAGCACGACTCGCTGCTTTAGCTTCATGTTGACCTCTTTTCCTTCTCCCCTGACCCACTCTTGCTCACTTATTAAGGAGAGTTGGTGGTGATGGTTAGCAAGAAGATTCCATGATTATACACATTGGTCCATTTCTTCACTGATGCACCTTCCACAGTTCCTGCAAGCCCAAATACAAAGCAAAATTTGATCAAAAATTCTGTCCTTCCACCACTGAATCTTTTGCAAGCCTCTAATACATGACTCACCCTTTTAGGCTTGCTAACCTTGAGCTCAAGAAGGTTCAATAATTTAAAATTAACTAGTCTGGAGAGGGACCTAAAGATGGCAGCAGCGGCCCATCTGGAGCAGCTGCTGCAAAGAAGCCAGCCGCAGTGGGAGAGGCATGGCCAGGGCTGCACACTCCATGGAGCTGGCAGGAGCTGGGAACAGGCGGGAGCCCTGCCCTCTTCCAAGTTGTTGGAGCAGGTGCCCCACACTCCTGGGTGCAGCTGCAGCCCCCAGCCACAGCTACACCCACAGGCTCAGAAATGCCACTCCTGCTGCCTGGCCTCTCCCCACTCCCAGCACCCACTCTGGGGTGGAGCAAAATTGTGGCCGAGCCCAGGTGATGCTGTGACCTGGCCAGGTGTACATGTGGTTGGGGCAGTGCTGATACACCAGGCCCCTGCTGTCTCAGCCCACTCTGGACTTTGGGCACCAATGAGCATGGGAGGGAGGCCAAGGGAGGAATGAGGCCGGCTCAGTGTAGGCCTGCAGGCATCCCTTGCTATGAACAGCCTGGGCACTGTGGATGACATGAATGGTGGCAGGAGGCAGGCTCCTGGGCGGAAAGGGGTGGGTTTCCGGTGAAGCCCCACCTTCAAGCCAGGGACGGCCTGAGGCATGGGGGCTCGGCTGTCAGTTCTGGTTAAGAGTCCACAGACCAGAGTGAGAACTTATGGTGCTTTTTCTGGGCCCACCCATGGCCACCCATGGCCAATCAGCACACACTGCCTCTCTTCTGAGCTCATAAAAACCCTGGACTCAGCCAGACTCAAACAGATGTCAGGACAACCTGCATGCAAAAGGGATCTACCTACTGTGGGTCTCCTCTCCACTGAGAGCTAGACACTCATCAGAACGACATGGCTGCAGAAAGAGCTACCCACTTTGGGTCTCCAGAGAGCTGTTCTATTGCTCAATGAAGCTCCTCTCCACCTTGCTCACCCCCCAGTTGTCTGCATACTTCATTCTTTCTGGGCATGGGACAAGAACTTAGGACCTACCAAATGGCGGGACTGAAAGAGCTGTAACGCAAACAGGGCTGAAACACACCCCCTGCTCACCGTGTGGTAGGCAATCAGAAAGAGAGAAGAGCTGGGGCCCTTTGGGGAGCTCAGACCTAGGGTCTCCCCGAGCCAGGGCTGTGACGCCCTCTTTGGAGTTCTGAAGTTCCTGGTGTCTCCAAGTTTCTGGATGCCCCCATGTTCCCCTTGTCCGGACGTGGGCACCCGCAGCAGAAGCTGCATGTGATACTCTGGTCCAGCTGCAGCCTCACACAGAACCGGCAGCTGTGCTCATGCCTGCAAATGCCTACCCCACCACAGCAGCCAGAGTGCCCGGCTGTGTGCAGTGGCCAGACCCCGTGCTAGCTTGTCCACACACCCCTCGCTGCTCTGCACCTGGCTTGCCCTTGGCAGGTATGGGATCCAGGCTGGTAGTACGAGCTGAGCACAGCCTGCAAGACTGAGTGGGCAGAACGAGCCCAGTGGGCACGAGCACTATTCAGGCAGAAGGTGCCATGGCCATGGCCACAGAGGTTTCTCACTGGCAAAGTGACACCCCAAGGATCCCGTGACACTAATAAGCAAGAACCACATATACTGAAAATTTTAAAGCAAATATTTCTATTTTAATTGGAATGCAAGCCATCTAGGAGCCATGAGGTTGGCTACACATGCCTAATAACCAAAACAATGAGAAAAAAAACACAACAAAAACAAAAGAGCAAGCTATACATAATTGTTTAACTCTCATTTTTTTTAACTTTCTTTTTTTTTTTTTTTTTTTGAGACGGAGTCTCGCGCTGTGTCACCCAGGCTGGAGTGCAGTGGCGCGATCTCGGCTCACTGCAAGCTCCGCCTCCCAGGTTCACGCCATTCTCCTGCCTCAGCCTCCGAGTAGCTGGGACTACAGGCGCCCGCCACCACGCCCGGCTAGTTTTTTGTATTTTTAGTAGAGACGGGGTTTCACCATGTTAGCCAGGATGGTCTCGATCTCCTGACCTCATGATCCACCCACCTCGGCCTCCCAAAGTGCTGGGATTACAGGCTTGAGCCACCGCGCCCGGCCCATTTTTTTTAACTTTCAAAATCCATAAAGGATTTTTGCATATCCCAAACCACCAGTATTTGGTAACTTTCCAATTCTCATTCTGGTAAGACAACAATTCTTAAAAATGCCAGAGGGTGCAGAGGAGAGTAATAGCTGTCTCTGAGTCCAAGTACTCAGCGATCCTGGACGCGTCATATCTGTTGCTCATGTATTTAAATACAACCCCAGACACATATTTCTACTTAGTCCTTCACCAATTATTTTTCAAAATTAAAATACCTGCAAACCATTGATAATCAAAACTGTGTACTTTAAGTAAAGGGAAAAAATATTCCCATACCATCTAGCTATTAGCAGAATATAACCAGAAAACTAATAAAGCCTGGTACTATGGCAACACTACTACATCTGGAATGGTCAGGCACATAACAAGGATATTCATGTCACAGACATAAAGAAGTGCTCCTTCTAGCATGGGGCTGACCACACTCTGGGCAATTCTTAAGTTAAAAGACTCCAAATACAAGATTTTTGCAACGGTGTCAAGAACATACAATTCCGTCTCATTTGCATCCTGAGAGGTTGCTTTCTCCTCCATAAGGCCATTTAAAAACATGCACAGGCTTGCTCTGCTCTGTGCCTACAGACAGCACAGCACTGAGGTAAGACAAAGATGACAAGAAGATAACAGGATGTTGCTTCACTCTCCAATTCATTTAACAACTCAAACCATTAATCCAAAAAATAAAACCAATACAAAAAAATAGAGCAAATGATTCAGGCTGAGACACTCCCCCTTAAACATGATACTGCTCCCCTAATAACAGCTGGAAACATACTCAAAAGCAGCCCATCAGAGCAACAATGTATTCTAAAGGCAACACCTTGCAGTGAGCCAGCTGAATGAAGTTTATTCTCAGTGATTAACCACTCCTTTTCTGTTCATTTCATGAAGGAAGCAGAAAGTGAGAGTTAATTTCAAATTCCAATTATCCCCCGCCACCTGTTTTGTTTCATCATCATCTCCCAGGGTAGGCAACACTATTAGCTGAAACAAAGGCAATTCAAGTGCATCTAAAATGTAATTGTGATGGTATCAAGTTTGGTGTGGAACTCAGTAAAACAGTTCCCTGTGATTACTGATAACAGCAGTGCAAGCAGAGAAGATTTCAGAGATTTTTGCTAGTTCTAATGCAACCTAAACCACACAACTTTTTCAAGTACTTGTTCAACGGTACACTTCTCGGGTTGCAGAGATAAAAGGCAATATGGAAATCTAGTTGTATTGACAATCATTTCCTCAGCACCTCCAGATGCAACTAGCTACAAATGCAATACAATTCTGGCACAAAGGGGTCAGCTTAATAGGCTTTTACTTTCTATAGAACATCCTTCAGGACTAAAGTCTGGTTAACCCATAAATTTTTTTTTTCTTTTTTTTGGGGATGGAGTTTCACTTTTGTTGCCCAGGCTGGAATGCAATAGTGCAATCTTGGCTCATCACAACCTCTGCCTCCCGGGTTCAAGTGATTCTCCTGCCTCAGCCTCCCAAGTAGCTGGGATTACAGGCATGCGCCACCACGCCTGGCTAATTTTGTATTTTTAGTAGAGACAGGGTTTCTCCATGTTGATCAGGCTGGTCTTGAACTCCCCATCTCAGGTGATCTGCCCGCCTCGGCCTCCCAAACTGCTGGGATTACAGGCATGAGCCACTGCGCCCGGCCAACCCATAAACTTTTAATGGTATTGCTCATTCATTTAGAATGAAGAAAATCCTCCCCCTCATGCTATATAAATATATCCCAACATTTTGCACAAACGTTACAGCTGTGGTTTTTTTGTTTTGTTTTTAATCATCGATGCAATAAGAAGTTCTAACAGCTCCAAAATTCAGATAAGGAAAACAGTCCAATTCCACAATCCAAGTTTGTCCTTTTAAGTTTTGAAACTTATTTCAAAACTTCTCCTTTTGAAGAGGCCTCAGAAGAACACATTCATCAATTCAGGGCCACAAACAATTCACTCACTCAGGTTAGAAATTTACATTAAGGGAACTGGCTGGGGGCAGTGCCTCATGCCTGTAATCCCAACACTTTGGGAGGCCGAGGCGGGGGGATCACCTAAGGTCAGGAGTTCAAGACCAGCCTGGACAACACACAAATTAGCTGGACGTGGTGGTGAGCACCTGTAATCCCAGCTACTCAAGAGGCTGAGGCAGGAGACAATCGCTTGAACCCGGGAGACAGAGGTTGCAGTGAGCTGAGACCGTGCCACTGCACTCCTGCCTGGGTGACAGAGCAACGCTCTGTCTCACAAAATACATAAATAAATAAATAAATAAATAAATAAATATAAAGACAGAAAGAAATCAAGTAAGCAAGCAAGAAAGAGATTTATATTAAGGGAACTGAAGGGTTCAATTGTATTATTTCACTATTTACTTCTGCAGAGTCTAAGTGAGGGCAGCTTAAAAAAAAAAAGTGACTAAACAAGTTTTCATGTTTGTGATTATAGTCACCACATCCTGGTAGAATGAGTAACAGTGGAATTTGTCATTGTTCTTTATAACCATCTTTCATTTCCACAGCCACCAACTTCAGTGCTCATCACCTTCCTTTGGACCACAGAAAGAACTGATGCCTGGGCCTCCAGGTTCTCCAATCCAGCCTAAATAATGCAGCCAAAATCATTTTTCAAATCACTCAACGACCTCTGATTCTAGATTCCTTGGCAAGGCATTAAAGCTGTATCCTAAATAGCTTCCAATCTAGACATCAATCCCATTGTTCCTCTTCTCAGCTTTAGCCATAAGGGATCAACTGAACATGCCGTGGTCCTCCTCTTGATGTGTAGGTGCCCTTTGGTTCTGTCATTCCTTACACTGTAGTCCCTCAAAATTCCTCTTTCTCTTACCCTTTCTTCCAATCTCCTCCTCATAAAGTCTAAGCCTCCTTTTAAGGCTTATCTCCAAGGCCATCTCTAAGACAATTTTTGGTCCCTCCTCAACTCTTAAAGTCACTTCTCCCTCCTTTCGGCCAGTACTTAACTACATTTGGCCTTGTATAATAGCTTATTGTATATAGTTCTTAATTCTCCTTTCAGAATCTTGGCTCCTTAGAATGATCCCCTTCACTCCTTTATATGTGAGAGAGGAGAAAGTATCCAAGACAGGGTTTTCACGACACATAATCTTTCCTTTTTAATTTGGGACAAGGAGCATACTATATTCTGCAAACTGGACTTTTTCAAAGATTCCGCATTTCAGACACTAAGGAAATAAAAGCAAATTCACTGTGTATATTCAAACTATTCACAAAAACCTCACTAACATTCCCAGAAGAATGTGCCTGCTCTATATCACACCCTCAGCTCCTCCAATAAATGCTTCAAACAGCGCAACAATGTCCAGTTATATTACGGTCATTTATTTTAATGTTTCTGTTATGCAGAACAGAAACTACCTCAAAGAACAAATAAACTCAAGGTAATAACTTCAAAAGTGTTAAATATTAAAAAGGCAGTACAAATGGCATAACTGTAAATAGTTTTCACATGAAAAGCTGGCATAAACTCCTAACCTGGAGTTCTGGAAAGCAGACCTTTATAAGGAATTTTCCTACTGAACCCTGGTTTCAGCCTTAGCGCCATCAGCTACATGAGGCTTGCTACGGAGGATAATTTACTTATTTACTTTCTTTTTTTATTTTGAGACAGAGTCTCGCTCTATCGCCCAGGCTAGAGTGCAGTGGTGCTATCTCGGCTCACTGCAACCTCCACCTCCTGGGTTCAAGCAATTGTCCTGCCTCAGCCTCCCAAGTAGCTGGGATTACAGGTGTGAGCCACCACACCCGGCTAAGTTTCGTATTTTTAGTAGAGACGGGGTTTTGCCATGTTGGGCAGGCTGGTCTTGAACTCCTGACCTCAAGTGATCTGCCCACCTCGGCCCCCCAAAGTGCTGGGATTACAGGTGTGAGCCACCATACCCAGCTGGCTAATTCACTTTCATTCTACACACACACACACACACACACACACACACACTCATCCTTCTCATTTGATAAATATCGTATAAGGGCAAACTTAAGACTATTAAGTTGTTTTCTGAGAAGAGATATAGATCCCACAGAAAAAAAGTGAGGTCTTAATGGAAAGTCTTCTTTCAAGAATCTCCTCTCCGGTCCATGCCTCCAAGATGACAAAGAAAACAAGGAACAAAGATCATGTCAAAAATGGCCACAGCCACGTGCAACCTATTTGCTGCATGAACTGTGCCTGATGTGTGCCCAAGGACAAGGCCATTAAGAAATTCATCATTCAAAATACAGTGGAGGCCACAGCAGTCAGGGACATTTCTGAAGAAGCGTCTTTGATGCCTGTATGCTTCCCAAGCTGTTTGTGAAGCTACTTTACTGTTTGAGTTGTGCAATTCACAGCAAAGTAATCAGGAATCAATCTCATGAAGCCCACAAGGACCGAACACCTCTACCTGGATTTAGACCTGTGGGTTCTGCCCCACGACCCCCACCAAAGCCTGTGTAAAGAGCTGAGTCCTTAAAGACTGAAGACAGACCATTCTCTGGAGAAAAATAAAATGGAAATTGTACTTAAAAAAAATCTGGCTGATGGTGGAGGAACATTTACAGAAAAGCATGTTGGTGTGGGGGTCTACAGATCATGTGATAAATCTCATTGTATGTGGCTGCTGAGGAACATGAGAACACCTGGCCTTAACACTTACTACCTTACTAGAGAGTCCTA
This sequence comes from Theropithecus gelada, assembly GCF_003255815.1. Lineage (NCBI taxonomy): Eukaryota > Metazoa > Chordata > Mammalia > Primates > Cercopithecidae > Theropithecus > Theropithecus gelada. The sequence continues at coordinate 187,038,931 of NC_037668.1, forward strand.
CAAGCCACCAATGAGATTCCAAGCCTTATTAGAAGTATCCCCTTGAATTGCCCTTTGATTAAGTGACAAGCTCACAATACTACCTCTGAGGTCATAGAGAAGAAATAAATACCAACCTCTGCTCATAGCAACTAAAAGTGAAAGCTATGGTAAAAGTAAACATAAGTTTCACTTTTTGTGTTTCTAATTTAACGATCAAATGAGGTTCTTATGATTTAAGCAGAATGTAACATGCCTTGTAATCATAAAGCACCACAAGGGAAATGTTCGGTAAGAATGTTTCAAGCAGAAGACTAATAACAAAGGAGATCTGAGGCAAAGGGGTGGGATTTCCTAACTGGTATAGAATTATATTTATGCACACAATCTCTTTGCCCTTGATCCTGAGTAGGAACTACAAGGATCTTTTTACAAAATTCTTTGGTAATTGTTGGTTTCAGTAAAACTCTGAAGGTTTGGTAAGTATAGGAGGTAAGACTTGAATTTAAGTTTTTTGTTGACTGTCTACAAAGACAGACACTAACAATTTCTCCTATCAAGAGGTGGAGTCAGGGCCAAACACGCTGGTTTACACCTGTAATCCTAGCACTTTGGGAGGCTGAGGCAGAAGGATTGCTTGAGCCCAGGAATTCGAGACCAGCCTGGGTAACACAGCGAGACGCTGTCTCTATTATTTAAAAAAAAAAAAAAAAAAGAGAGAGAGAGACAGAGAGAGAGGTAGAGTCTGTTTTTCCTCCCTGTGAATCTGGGCTGGCTTTGTAACTTGCTCTGACAACAGAATGTTGTGGAAGTGACTGCGTGCCAGTTCTGGGCCTTGGCCTTAAGAGATCTGGCAGCTTCTACTTTCACGGGATCTAGCTACCATGTAAAGAAGCTCAAGCTAAGACTACCAAATGACAAGTGATCTATATGGAGAGAGAGGTCCAGCCAACCCTTGGCTATCCTGGGCACCCCAGCTGAAGTGCCAGACATGAAGATGACACTTTCAAGGACATTCCAGTCCCAGTTGTGGTCTGGCAGAATACAGTCACTGTTGTGACCCCAGCCTATATGATGTGAGCAGGAACATGTGAGACCAGATGACCTATAAAATTATAAAAAATAATAGGCCAGGCACGGTGGCTCACACCTGTACTCCCAGTACTCTAGGTGGGAGGCCAAGGTGGGCAGATCACCTGAGGTCAGGAGTTTGAGACCAGCCTGGCCAACATGGTGAAACCCCATCTCCACTAAAATACAAAAAATGAGCCAGGCATGGTGGCTCACGCCTGTAGACCCAGCTACTCGAGAGGCTGAGGCAGGAGAATCGCTTGAACCCAGGAGGCGGAGGTTGCAGTGAGTCAACATCACGCCATTGCACTCCAGCCTGGTGACAGAGCAAGAGTCTGTCAAAGAGAGGAGAGGGGAGGAGAGAGGAGGGCAGGGGAGGGGAGGGGAGGAGAACGAACAAATCATTGTCTTAAGCCACTATTATTTTGAGGTAGTCCGTAAAACCCAACATTCTCACATCTCTTCTGCCCCCATCAACTCCTTTTGGGGATACTAAAAATACCAGGTGAGAAGACATAGGGAAATAAATTATGTGACTAAAAACAATTATCTCAGGGAGGGGGTAATCACTAAATTAACCATTAAGTACAAATAAAAATTGATTTGATATATTGTTAGGTCATATTTGTAAATGATTATTAACGGCTTCTGAGGAGCGATATACTTGTTATAAAAGTCATATGTCATTTATGTTTTTCTGTCTTCATTGTATATATTTAGAAAGATACATAATTAACAAAGTCTCTTAAAGGCATCACAAGAAGAAATATATTCTCAACTGGATCATTTACTAAAATCCACTTGCATACTTCAGAGCCCTACTTAGACTTAAAGCACAGAGCAATCAAGGCTAACCTGACACATTCACACATCGACACAAGTCTGGTTTATAAAGCCTAACTTCTATACTTCGGCCAAAGCATAAATAGCAAAAAGCACATCTTTAAGTGCAAAAAAGGTTAGACACACACACACTTTTACCGTGGACTGTCTGGTATACTGTCCTTTTGATTTTTAACTAGCAGTGACAGTAGGGTACTGTGCATATTATTATTAGGTGTTACGAATTTACATCCCCTGTTCCCTAGAAATAAATGTAGTCTCTCCTGACGGTTAGTGGCAGTGATAAGGAAAATTAACAGCATTCAAAAATCTTTTAGTATTGTGTGACAGTCAAGATGTCCAGAAAGTCAAAACCTCCAATATAAAACAGCATTAAGTGTTTATTATCTCAGTAAATGCTGAGTACCCTGGGAAAACCAGCCCACTCCTGCTTTGCTGCCTGCCACAACAGCACGCTATTCTTCCTTTCATCTTCACATGAGGGTCTTCAACTAGAAATAAAAACTAATACCAAGTAATAGCATTAATCAGTATCTACAGATATGTTTTCTTCCTTTCTCTGCTAATTCTCCATTCAAGAAATAGCTTCTTAATTCACCTTTTTATTTTAAATATAAGCTTTCTGTAGCAGAGGGGTTAAAGCATGTCCTCTGGATTCAGAATGCTGGATGCTTCCTTTACCACCTAATGTGGGTCTTGGGAAAGAGATTTAACTTCTGACCTCTCTGGGTCTCAGTTTCTGCATATAAAAAAAATGAAACAAGAATACTATTACCTAACTCACAGGGTTGTTAAAAATGAATGAGCCAGCTACTCAGGAGGCTGAGGTTGCAGTGAGCCAAGATCATGCCACTGCACTCCAGCCTGGGCGACAGAGCAAGATCCTGTCTCAAAAAAAAAAAAAAAAAAAAAAAAAAGATTGAGATCTCTACATGTATTGTGCTAAGATTAGTGCCTGGATGACCCACAGCAATCACTTGTTAGTCATTATCACCATACCAAAACACAAAGATGACCTCCTGAGAGGAGAAAAATGACAAAGAAAACCCTCATTGGAATCAATACACCATAATGTTGTCTTCTTGGTTACATAGTGAGGGGCCAAATCCACATATTGCATTACTAAGAGTTTAGTAGTAATTAGTAGTCTTGTATTTCTGAACCAAATCCTTGCCTAAATTTGAGAAGTAGATAAGACTATGCAAATAGATATCTTCAGAGTGAGTGTCATGCAAAGCAGAAGACTGGGAGGCTGTCACGAATTTGGCCAACCTGTTTCTCTTCTCTACAAAGTTCAATTCTACCACATTCAATGTAACTGAAACAGATGGGAAGCATGAACTTTTCCCATTTCACAAAAAAAGGCTAAAATAGAACGCCTTTCACAACTGTTTTCAGTTTGGAAAATTAGTTCTGTGTTTTAAAGATACAGCTTTTCATGTGCTAAAGCCCTTAAGATAAGCCTTAAGAGTAATTTAAGAGTACAGGTATACAAAATCTAATTCTCACATAATCCAAATTGGTCCAAGTGTCAGGTTTTCCTTACTGTTTTCACTTCCATTTAAACATTTATTTACATCTGTAAACTCAGAATCCCTTATGTGAAATTCTCTAACAAGTTCCCTCTGAAGGAAGGAAACTAAGACCATCACCAGGCATTAATGAAGCATTAAGGTAGTCTTTCTTGCTAGATGTGAAAGTACAAATGAAATAGGCAGTAACTGAATAATTTCTTTTTTTTTTTTTTTTTTTTTTTTTTTTTGAGACGGAGTCTCGCTCTGTCGCCCAGGCTGGAGTGCAGTGGCGGGATCTCAGCTCACTGCAAGCTCCGCCTCCCGGGTTCACGCCATTCTCCTGCCTCAGCCTCCAGAGTAGCTGGGACTACAGGCGCCCGCCACCTCGCCCGGCTAGTTTTTTGTATTTTTCAGTAGAGACGGGGTTTCACCGGGTTAGCCAGGATGGTCTCGATCTCCTGACCTTGTGATCCGCCCGTCTCGGCCTCCCAAAGTGCTGGGATTACAGGCTTGAGCCACCGCGCCCGGCCGAATAATTTCAATAAGTAAACTGAAAAAAAAAACAAATCCCTGCAACCTGTCCCATTTAAATCTTGATTTAGGGCAACGCTCTTCCGTGAAAAATGAAAAGAAAAAAACTTTAGCTCATACTGCTGGCAAGTTCTGTTCTAAAAAACCCACACACACAGTAATCTTGACACTACGTGGAAATGAGTAACAATTTGCATTTTCCTTTAAATAAACCAGGTATAATGAAACTTCCCAAGTTCCAGGTATTTCACAGCTCAACTGTCAGTATAGAACCACCATTTAAGGCTAGATCATAGAAGGTAATTCCTGCATAGTGCTGAAATACAGAATTACAAATAAAACAACATTTTCCTTCAGCTTTTCATATGCTTTCCATCTTTAGTGTTCAATTCATTACAGTTCTTGGAAAACCACATAAACTTTATACAACAATAGACCTCGCATTTTTAGCCTTATATTCTATGGTATGTCAAGCTGACAGCCCACACAGATCACTTTCAGAAACAGTAGAACCTCAAACAGATCTGTGCTGAAATTACAGCTAGGTGGCTCCAAGCATGATCCCTCTGTTATAATATGAACACACATACACACACACAGTTTTTTTTTTTTTTTTTTTTTGGCACATCTGTCTCTTTTAATATACTGTGAGTTTTTCGAGGATGGGATAGATTTTATTCATGTTTTGTACTTCCAAGTAACTTAGCACAGTGCAGGGCCTGTAAGAGGTATCTGATAAGTGTTTGTGGAATAAAAGGAGAGAAGGGCAAGGGAGAAAGACCTTTAGGGTTATAAGAATTTCTTCTAAACTGGCAACTCTCTGGTTTAAAGACTGCCTCTTTCAGAGACATGGCGAAATAAGTCCTACAATGAATTCAGGCATACAGTATATAAAAGATGCAGAAATATCGAATATGTATACCAATTATATGCACTCAATTTAAAGTTGCCACCTTCTGTATATCCTGCTTCCACCTTTCAAGGCCACCGCTATTGCCAACCTGGTTCCTATTATTGGCTGGGATTGAGAGTAAGGACAATTTGGAAATGCTAAAAGGAAGAAAGGAGGTTGTCTAACACACTGCCCAAGGATGATACAAGACAGGGCTGAAATCAGATCTTCAAATATTATTGGCAGTGCTTTCCAAAACAAGAATCCACACGAGTAAGTACTTTCATATTATTTTGGTTTTTTTCTACAGAAAGAACTACAGGAACATAAATGCACCTATACAGAGCACAAGTTCACAATCTACACCAACGATAAGAAACAAACAAAAAAGGTCTCTGGGCAACAAAAACAGTGGTTACAAAGTTCATACCCTAATACTCGGAGAAGAGCAGGTAGAACATAACTAAGCCTATTTAGCTGCTTTACATTCAATGTCAGGAAGCTCCTACTCCACAGATAAGAAGCTGCAAATTTATTTTAATTTTTAATTTTAATTTTAATTTTTTAATTTTTTATTATTATACTTTAAGTTCTAGGGTACATGTGCATAACGTGCAGGTTTGTTACATATGTATACTTGTGCCATGTTGCTGTGCTGCACCCATCAACTCGTCAGCACCCATCAACTCATCAGCACCCATCAACTCATCATTTACATCAGGTATAACTCCCAATGCAATCCCTCCCCCTTCCCCCCTCCCCATGATAGGCCCCGGTGTGTGATGTTCCCCTTCCCAAGTCCAAGTGATCTCATTGTTCAGTTTCCACCTATGAGTGAGAACATGCGGTGTTTGGTTTTCTGTTCTTGTGATAGTTTGCTAGAAGCTGCAAATTTAAAAGAGGGCAGCAGGGATACTAACAGTAGCAAAAGAGCAGCTTTCCACCACCGAAAGAAGACACAGACTGACAACTGAATCCTACTCAAGTAGATTCAATAATTCAAAAACCAGAGAGGACAACCTACATTTTTAAATCATCTCAGAGCCTCACTCAACTACTGCCAGTCTGCTAGTAACAATAACCAAAGCATATAATACATTGTAAAAATTTTTCCACAAAAAGTATAACTAAAAAAAAATTTCGCATATAATACCTTATTTCCCAACATTATTAGGTAAATGAGGCATTGCTATGTATATAAAGCAGAAAGTTAACATCTGAGAGCATGGAATGATAGACTTCACTGCCTCCCTCTGTACTTGGTTCTGTCCTCTTTACACATTCATAATTTCATATTCCTTGACCTGCCTTTATAACATGCCCAAGTTAGCACCCTCTTCTCTAAAGGGGTTATCTTGCCAGAAAGTACAGACCTTAAACATTCACCAAAGTTCAAGGTCTCTTTTCTGCATCAGCTTACATTTTTCTTATCTCGTACTGGGATGACAGATGCACCCCCCAGATTCTTTACATCGGAGATAGGCATTTCTTCTCTTGTTTTTGATAAGAAAGACCAAATCAGAAGTGAGATCTTTGCATTATGTTCTCTTCTAGGCAGCTCGAGCAGTCATGATGACATTATAAGTTAGTCAGAAGCTCGTTTCAATAGCAAAGTAAGCTTCTGTTCTGCAGCCCAGGCCTATGTTAATGAATTCATTAGTACTTGGGGTTACAGCGACAGCTGAAGGAAAACAGGAAGATATATGTAGGTGTAGAAGAAGGAACTGCTGGAGAAGTACTCTAAGAAGGGAAAACTCCCCTCTTCCACCTTCAAAGTAAGGGACAAGGGCAGTCAGGTCAATGCTATTGGCATGCCCATTACCAAGAGCTCTAAGTTCTTCTATTAATGCAAAAACGCTGGCTATCAATCCAACTGCCCAATTAGCCTAGCCAGAACAGACTGCAGGAGCAAGGTTGTGAAGCCGCACCTCACTGGAACCTACACAGGCTACTCCCAGGCTGCAGGTGGCTTAGAACACCATATAATCACAGAAGCAAATAACACACCTCTACAGCATGTTTTGAACAGTAATCTGAAACACATTTTCTAGGCTTTTTTTCTTTTGACAAAAAGAGAAACTAAACAATTTAGTATGTACATTAGAATATTTCCCCTTCCCTCATACTGTTGTCCATTTATTCATTCAACTGACAAATATTTATTGTACACCTTCTACATACAGGCACTGTCAGGTGCAGAGAGAAAAATACACAGATACACAGATTACTGTAACAATTACAAGCAACTGCAGGGCCTCATTGTAACTGTGCTCCCCATCCCAATCCACAAAACCACCTGGCACTTAGTCCCAGAAGGACCTGACATTCAGATTTGGAAGACAGTCTCCTTTGTTTTTTTGGTTGTTTTTTGAGATGGAGTCTCGCTCTGTCACCAGGCTGGAGTGCAGTGATGCAATCTTGGCTCACTGCAACCTCTGCCTCCTGGGTTCAAGCGATTCTCCTGCCTCAGCCTCCTGAGTAGCTGGGACTACAGGCATGCACCACCACGCACAGCTAATTTTTGTATTTTCAGTAGAGATGGGGTTTCACCATGTTGGCCAGGATGGTCTCAATCTCTTGATCACAATCCGCCTGCCTTGGCCTCCCAAAGTGCTGGGATTACAGGTGTGAGCCACCGCTCCCGACCAACTGTCTTTTTATGTATTCTTACAGAATACGAAGAATGCCCTCCTGCTTCTGTTATGAGATTGTGGCAATCACCAAGAGACAACCTCTGTGGTTAGCTTTTATTTTATAATCTTTTATATCATGGAATTATTTTATGTTAAATTGATAATTCCTTGACTTTTAGTTCATTCTCTTGATTTCCATTTGCAGATTCCAGCCCTTTCACACAACCTTAAAGTTTCTGCTTCTTATCTCTTCTGAATTTTAAATTCCTAAATGAAATTTTCTGTTCCTTTACTTTCAGGGCAGACTTCAGTTTCCTACACTTTATGTGTCTACCATTTCACTGGCGTAAAATCCTAAACTAAAGGCTGTCTCTTGGTGACTGCCACAATCTCATAACTGAAGCAGGAGGGCGTTCTTTGTATTCTGTAAGAATACATAAAAAGACAGTTGGTCCGGGGCAGTAGTCACACCTGTAATCCCAGCACTTTGGGAGGCCGAGGCAGGCGGATCATGGTCAAGAGATCGAGACCATCCTGGCCAACACGGCGAAACCCCGCCTCTACTAAAAATACAAAAATTAGCTGTGCGTGGTGGTGCACACCTGTAGTCCCAGCTACTCAGGAGGCTGAGGTAGAAGAATCGCTTGAACCCAGGAGGCAGAGGTTGCAGTGAGCCAAGATTGCATCACTGCACTCCAGCCTGGTGACAGAGCGAGACTCCATCTCAAAAAACAACCAAAAAAACAAAGGAGACTGTCTTCCAAATCTGAATGTCAGGTCCTTCTGGGACTAAGTGCCAGGTGGTTTTGTGGATTGGGATGGGGAGCACAGTTACAATGAGGCCCTGCAGTTGCTTGTAATTGTTACAGTAATCTGTGTATCTGTGTATTTTTCTCTCTGCACCTGACAGTGCCTGTATGTAGAAGGTGTACAATAAATATTTGTCAGTTGAATGAATAAATGGACAACAGTATGAGGGAAGGGGAAATATTCTAATGTACATACTAAATTGTTTAGTTCCTTTGTCAAAAAAAAAAAAAAAGCCTAGAAAATGTGTTTCAGATTACTGTTCAAAACATGCTGTAGAGGTGTGTTATTTGCTTCTGTGATTATATGGTGTTCTAAGCCACCTGCAGCCTGGGAGTAGCCTGTGTAGGTTCCAGTCAGGTGCAGCTTCACAACCTTGCTCCTGCAGTCTGTTCTGGCTAGGCTAATTGGGCAGCTGGATTGATAGCCAGTGTTTTTGCATTAATAGAAGTATCTGGCTTTAGGGTTTTACACCAATGAAATGATAGACACACAAAGTGTAGGAAGCTGAAGTCTGCCCTGAAAGTAAAGGAACAGAAAATTTCATTTAGGAATTTAAAATTCAGAAGAGATAAGAAGCAGAAACTTTAAGGCTGTGTGAAAGGGCTGGAATCTACAAATGGAAATCGAGAGAATGAACTAAAAGTCAAGAAAGTATCAATTTAACATAAAGTAATTCCATGATATAAAAGATCATAAAAATAAAGATGATAGAAACAGTGATTTCTTTTTCTCTAATCTTAAGAACCAAAAAGAAAAGCAGGGCATGTGTTTTCTAGCTTCCATTAATTCACCAAAACATAGCTATTGTTCTGCTAGTTCTAGAGAAACGAATAGCGCGTACCAATGTCACATTTTCACCAGCCAGAAAAGAAATGCTGTGAACTCCAAGACGTCTTGATCATCTTTAACCCGTATCCATATTTATCACTGCACTTTATCATCAGTGGGGCTGAGAGTCTGAATTATTACACTTGTGTGTGCCTTTTTAATTCTCCTTTGATAAGCAATTTCAAATGGGAAAGGGACTCCTGCTGACTGATTCCATCGTACGGTTCTAGAGGCCAAAGTCCAACATCTTTGCAAACTTTAGAAAAGTTATTAATAGAAAACATTGATTTTAAATCTCCCTGAGATTGGCTATGAGTCTGGGCAAATAATTTAGCATCTTCACCATTTGTACCTCAGTTTCTCAAAGACAGTCGTGATAACAAATCCTATTTGAGGAACTGCTCTAAGCTTAGCTCAAAGATCCTGCATAAACTCAAATGTTTGTAATACATAAGCACAGAGATCCCTAACCAGATTTTTAGAAATCAACGCCAGTGAAATTTATGCAAGAATTTACAATGCAAGAAGGATAGGCGTGGCTAATAAATGGCAATCTTAACTTGTACCAGATTATAGATTTATAAAGTCCTACAATTTAAAGGCTAAAGGCTAAAAAAACCCCACATTCCTACTTCACTTCCAAGTGAGAAATCAAACATCCAGAGGGAAGCTGGCTGGGTGGGGAAGATGCTGATATCTGGCACTAGACCCAAGTCGCAATACCAAGCAACTCTCATTTTCCCAAATTAGAAACTCCTTATGTCCATCCCAATGATGGTATGGCCTTTAAAAGGACTAATAATTCCATAAAGACTAACCAAGCCCTGTTACCCCTATTTTCCCTCCAATTCATCCTTCTACCCCTTGTCTTCCTATCCGGAGACTGGCAGGTTAAAAGAAGTCAGATCAGAATGAATCTCTTATCAGAACCCACAATCAAGGACGCAGCTCGACAACTATTCACATTCATCACTAAGGGCAACGTATCGGTCCGCTCTTAATCGCGGGGCCGTCACACCCGGAAATGAAATCTCAAGCGCAGCCCACTGAGGGCTAACATAGCATTCCTTAAGTTGTGCCCTTCTGCGAGCGCCCGGCGCACGACCCCAAGAGACCGCGGGCCCCGGGTACGGTTGCCCCGCCTCCCGCCTCCCGCCTCCGGCCTGCAGGTCACTCGCGCTTCCTGGCCACGAGGCGGGCCCAGCAAAGACCCCGTGAGGGCGCGTTCCCTGGGCTGTCGCAACGGGCACTCCGGGAAACACAAGAGAGACACCGGGGCCAATCGCCTCTGGAGACCGCGGAAGGGGACGAGAGACGGTCACTAGAAGGACCCCCGGCAGCCTGAGGCGGCCCCAGGTGGGGCCCGCGCCTCAGGTGGGCCAGGGAGGTGGCGGCCGAGGCCGCGTCCCTTCAGCCGCGACCGCAGGCAGCGACGCGCGGCCCGAGCGGGTCTCCCAGGAAGCCTCGGGCCCTCGCCCGGGACCCGCCCGCGGCCACTTGGGGACGGCTCAGGGCACCGGTGCCCGGCCCCTCAGGGAGGCGCCCCGCCCCCGGGCGGCCCCAGCCCAGCGCGCGCCACGCACCGCGCCCCGCCCGCGTGCCGGTCCGCATTTTCCCGCCCGCCGCGCCGGGGGCGGGGGTCGCGCGCCCTCCCCCGCCCCCAAGCCACTCACCTGTCGGGCCCTAGGCTAGCTCCATGGCCGCCCGCGCGGTGCGGTGCGGCGCGGGCCCGGCCGCCCCCGCCGCCTCCGGGGAGGGGCAGCCCCACGCCGCGCTCACCGCCCCCAGCCGCCGCCGCTACTGCGGCTCCCGCCCACCCCCGGCCCGGCCATTCCCAGGCCACCTCTCCCCGCGCAGAGCGGCAGTCCCACACCCACCCCCCGCCTCCGCGGCCCCCGACTGTTGGTACCGTCCTAGCGTAACGCCTGCCCCGCGGCCAATCCCAGCGCTCGCTCGGCGCGGCCCCGCCCCTGCCCCAGTAGGCGGCCCCTACCGGACCCGCGCCGGACGGCCCCCCTTAACCTCTTCCGTACCAGGCCCGTCGGCTTAACTCCCTCGGCGCCGGCGCCGGCGCCGGTGCCGGTCTCTACACCTCTCGGCCGCGCCGCCCCGCCCGCTTACATAAACTGGCCTCTCGCTTCTCACTTCCTTCGCTCTTTCTTTTTTCTTTTCCTTTATTTGTCCTCCATCCCCCTCACCCCATCTTCGCTTTTTCTTTCCTGCTTTTCTTGGGTAGGTAGGCAGCCAGGCAGCAGGACTGGAGAGTTGCGGTCCCCTAGGTCAGCTTCTGTTTGTGAGAAGCATTTTCCTTCCTCCTGTTGCTTTTTTAATTTGCCTTGACTTCTGCTCGGAGCTTCTGCCTATCTAAATGTATCCCCCGCCTCTTTTGCCCAGAAAAAGGCTAGCCTTCCCACTGAGTGCAAATGGCTCTTCCTTCGGACCAGAGCAGAGCGTCCTGCTACATACTTTCAGGAGTATCCCACAAAATTATGATTCATTTACTGTAATATTAGTTGTTTTACATCTGTCTTTTGCTAAGGACCGTAAGCCCCATGAGGGCAGGTCAGTCGCCCCTGGGTCGCCAGTGCCCGACCGCAGTGCACCCAGTGGGCGCGGATAAATGGTGTGAATGAAAGATTCTCCCTTCCATTTGTTTGCTTTCCGCTGACTTTATACAGAGCGCCACTGTGTCCATCCGTTTATTCACCATGTACTAAAGCGCAAACTTAGTGTGACTGACCCTGAAATATAATGCAGATTACTCCATGGAATAAGATGCGTGAGGGGGAAAGACTGAGCTGACACCTTTTTCTTCAGGCCACATAGTTCATTTAATCAGTAAGGTGTACTGAACAGAATTCTTTCTTACTGGCTGTATGATATCGGATATGCCAGTTAACTTTGCTGAGCATCAGTTTCCTTAACTGGAAAATGGGAGTTAATAACTTCACAGGGTTATTGTGAGGATTAAGTTAGGAAATGTGAGGGGAAAGTACTCTAAGATTGTTGTGTAGGATTAGCTGTTATTCATCTGTGTATTTACTGAGCATTTACTATCAGGAGATCCTAGAGAAATAATTGGGCTTGACACCCGCTCCAGACAATGTAGTTAGGGAGGCAGTATCAATCTCTGCAGGGGGCGTACAGTCAAATGCAGAAGGCTTTGTATCAGCCTTTTGCTGCGTGTAGTTGAAAAGGTTTGGAGGTTTAGAGGTTGTTTTCTGGCCAGGGAATATATAATTCTTGGGAAAATGAGCTGGGTGATAATGAGAATCTACCTTATTTCTCTGCACAGGAAGATCGGTCTGCCTGCAGTTGGCTAATATCCCTGAACCTTGCTCACTACATCAGGAGATCATAAAGCAAAAGGGTAAATCAACAGTTCCTTTAAGACACTTTACTCAAAAGGATTCTCCTTTCTTGCCTGTAACTCTGAGAAGGACAGTGAGGGTGAACGCTCCAACTGTCACTGTTCAGGAAAAGGCCAGCTTATCCTGCAGCCTCAGCTCCCTGGGCGGATGATCCCTTCTGTCTTTAAGGATTTTCAGGTGGGGCAGGGGGCAGTCATTGCCTCTCCAAGCATCCCACTTCAGTGCTTAATTTCGCATCCATCTATCCATCCCACCTACTGCAGGACAGATACACTTCCTCCTTTTCTGTCCTCGGAGAAGGAGAGCCATGGGTTCAGGGCCTCTCTGTGAAAGGCTTTCAGACGACAAAATTGTTCTGCCCCCAAGTTTTCCCTTCTCCGTGCTGCATTACCCAGACCCTTCTCGAGTGTATGCATAGCACCAGCACCGTGCCTGACACTCCACAATGTCAGTTTCTGCCCTCTCCCCCTGTACTGAGTTATTTTCCAACCAATCAACAGTCAATATATTCTAAATATTATGAGGGATGCAATCACTTAAGAAGGGCGTTTACGTGACTAGCACACAGGAAGCAGCTGCAAGGAATAGGGACACTTAATGCAGCACAGACTCTGTGATCACTGAAAGAATCACAGTCCAGGAAAACAGTGTGGGCTGGTATTGAGGTGAGCAAAATATGGGTAGGAGAAGAGAGGAATAATATGAACCAAAGTTAGGCAGTGCTCTGTGAACGTACAGCTGCCATCTTCAGCAGATAGGCATGACAGGAGAATTGTTCATTTGTTTGTTTATTCATTCATTCGCTGATGCATACATTCATTCATTTAATGAATGTCTACCAAATGCCAGGCACTGAGTTACCAGACCATGCAAAGATGAAGAAAGCCTGGTTCCCATTCTGAGAAGCTGGCAGGAACCCCAATTAAGGAGGTCTGAGCACTTTGTCAAAACTCCTGTGTTGCTCCTTTTACCACTCATACAATGTATGGTTCTACGTGTCTTTATCTAATCTCCTCTTCATCTTTCTTCCTTGTTCCCAAACTGCAAGGATTTTTAAAGACATACACTATTTCATTTTTATTCCCACTTGTAGAGTGCCTCATACAAAGTACCTTCTCCACATTGATGTGTTGAAGCTTATTGAGTTAAATACCAGAGCAGGAATTTGGCTGTCCCCCTCCAGCCAAGGGTGGTAGGCATCCTTAGCAGAAGGAAGGATAGTAGCCCCAATGTGGAACCCCAATCTTGGAATTAGCCTCAGTGTGGAACCCACCAGAAGCTTGTCTGTGGCCTGCAGAATTCAATAGGAACACCTGTGCTTGGCATTTACTGCCATAGTCACCTTTTCAGGCCCATTTTCTGCTAATTCCTTATCCTCCACCCTAAGAGGCTCACTTGCTCGCCTTTCCCTGCCCTTATGGTTGTGATCACATTGATTCTTCCTCCAGGAAATCCACCTCACTCCCACCAGTAAAAATGTTATACAGCTTTCAGTGCTTCTTGTTCATGAAGCCTTTCATAGCCTTCCCAACTGCACATGCTTTCCTTGGCTTCTGAGACCCAGCACTTTATTTGTAACTGTCTTGCGGTGGGGTGTATTGAAGTCTTTGGGGATCTGTCTGACCCCGTTCCCCGGGTTGTATTGACATCTGCGTCTTCTGTAACACTAACACGGCACATGGCCCATGGTAGCTATGCAATGCTTGAAAGGAAAGTTTGAGAACAGGTACTGCAGAGCAGGGAATTGAGCCCCAGAGACTTGTTTCTTGGTCCCTTCATCATTGTAAGCATTTTCCTTAAACTGTTTCAGAATTTCCAAGTCTCTGCCAATGTGTCAAGCCCTAGGACTCCAATAACAGTCCAGCAATCCCAAGTTAGAAGGAGGATATTGTCTCAAGGTGCTTTTGCGTACACGAAGGCAAAATACACACGCATGCATGCACACACAGTTTCTTTTAACCTAGGTAATACAGCCATCATGATGGATCCCTCTGAAACTAATTAAGTTAATTCTACATCAAGCAAGTTGAGAGGAGCCCTAGGAAAGCTCACGCTGTTCCAAGGTGCCAGGAGCCTGGGGAGTGACAGGGAAGGCTAGTGAGTAAAGGAGCACATGTATCTCTTTGTTTCCTTCCAGGAGCATGTGCCCTGCCTCAGCTGCTTCCCAGGCAGGTTTGTTCTCTGCACTGGGCTGTCTGTGGACAGCTGCTTCTGCATTTCTTTCCCAATGGGGCAAACTCCTTTCTTTCATTTTGCCACCAGCTCTGCAGAGCTACTCCCAGCCCGCCTCTTGCTTATAGCAACGGACTGCCCACTCACCCCATCACGTGGCACCCCTGTCAATGCCATCTGAGCAAACAACTCACATCCCAGGGACAGCATCATGAGCCACATACATACACAGGCACACCCAGCTTCTCTGCTGAGACATTCGGGCTGCGGATTCTGAAAGTGGTGGGAATCTTCCGGTTATTTTTTCACTCTAGCAATATTATTTTTAAGAAAAGCTTTATTGAGATATACATACCACAAAACTCACTTGCTTAAAATATACTCAGTGTCTTTTAGTATATTTACAGAGTTGAGCAACCGTTAACATAATCTAATTTTAGCACATTTTCATCACTCCCAAAAGTAATACGGGTTGTTTTCTCTTTTATTCTGAAAATATATTTACCTAATTTTGTTCTTTAAATCTGCACAGTAAAAGCAAAAAGAAAAATACATTAATGGATATGTTAGATTTCTAGAGTTAGTAAGAAATGCAGAGAAGTTGTGGCTCTCAAAGCTGTGTTTCACTTAACTGTCATGTATGGCTATAGAAATTTGTTTAACTACCCCAAAATGTACACTTTTTTGTGGTATATACGCTTCAGTAAATGTCCAGGGCCACATCTTTGACATTTTCCAGTTTGTTGTGAATTTCTCTAATGCCACATATGACTCTTCAAGGGATTGAGTGGAGACAATATTGCAAATTCCGCATTGCTAATTCCCACAAGGCAATACTTTTGTAATATGCCTAGGATGGTACCACAGGCATATTGGTATTTAATACACATTGTTTTGTTGTTGTGATGGAAGCTCTTTAATTTTTATTGACTCAATTCAATGCACGAAGTAATTGCAGCCACATGGAAGTTCTGGGTTCCTCAGACTTCTCTTTGAGACCCTGCTTGGAAAGCCAGGAAGCTTCTACCATCCATGGATAATGTGGTAAGGAGTTCAGCAGAAGGCTGTTATCCATGGATAATGTGGTAAGGAGTTCAGCAGAAGGCTGTCTGAGCCTCTCTCATGGCTGGCTGGGGGATGTGCTAGAGGACAGTTCTCAGTCGGGGCAGAGGGGCTTTTTTTTTTTTTTTTTTTCTCTGACAAAGTCTCCCTCTGTCGCCCAGGCCGGAGTGCAGAGGCGCGATCTCAGCTCACTGCAACCTCTGCCTCCTGAGTTCAAGAGATTCTCCTGCCTCAGCCTCCTGAGTAGCTAGGACTACAGGCGCGTGCCACCATGCCTGGCTAATTTTTGTATTTTTAGTAGAGATGGGGTTTTGCCACATTGGCCAGGCTGTCCTCAAACTCCTGACTTCAAGTGATCCTCCTGCCTTGGCCTCCCAAAGTGCTGGGATTACAGGCTTGAGCCACTGTGCCCAGCCCAGAGGAGCTTTTTAAATAGCTCTATGCCTGTCCCCATCTGCAAAGATTTGAATTTAATAGTCTTGTGGTGAGATCCTAGCAAGAATATTTTTTAAAACTTCCGTTTATTCTAAGTTGCAACCAAGGCTGAGAACCACTGTCCTACTAGTGACTAAGCCAGGGCCATGTTAATAGGTTGAATCATGTGAAATTGTCATCTTTATAGGGCAAAGTTGAACATGGACAATTTTATATAGTTCAATCTAATATACAGGCAATTGGGTTTTATTCTCAAGGGAAGATAGCTTGGTCTTTTTGGTAATCTTCTATAGGAAGCCAGCCATTTCTCTCCAAGTGCTTATCCTTCTGTGAGCAAGCATGAGAAAGATGTGACAAGAAAGTCAGTGCTCTGTTGTTCAAGATGCCGCCCCTTGGTGGACCAGACCCCCTACATCTTTCCTTCCAGTGGGGCTTAGACATATAGAAGCCTGTGGCTGTCAGGCATGAAGGGAAATGAGCAAAGCAGGCCAAAGGTGAGGCAACCAGAAGGATTGAGGGAACATGACGTACCAGAGAGCCTGGTCCCTCCTTCAAAGGCATTTACATTTCTGTGTGTGTGTGTGTGTGTGTGTGTGTGTACACACACATACACAGAGCAGGCCAAATCATAGACATCTATGGGTTGAAATCTAGTCTTCAGTCCTACAGTTTGTGATCCTCTCCTGGAAGGTAGATGTTTGTGGCACAGGGAGGTGACCCAGAACAGAGGAGGACAAGGTACTCAACACAGTGGGACTATAAGCCCAGGGAGAAAGAACCAGTACCTCACTGATGCCTGCTATACCCCTCTGGGGCCCATGGGTGAAATGGGGAGGCATGGCATGTAGGTAGGGAGATCCCTCAGGCAAGGGAATATAGGGGACCACTGAAGGGAATGTGCTAGGATTTTCAGAGATGTTAGCAAAGCTTTGGAAGAAATGGTAATACCAGGCTGGTATTTCACCATGGCAATGCACAAGAAAGGGTCTCGGCCTGGCATGGTAGCTCACGCCTGTAATCCAAGCACTTTGGGAGACCGAGGTGGGCAGATCACCTGAGATCGGGAGTTCGAGACCAGCCTGACCAACATGGAGAAACCCTGTCTCTACTAAAAATACAAAATTAGCTGGGCATGGTGGCGCAAGCCTGTAATCCTAGGTACTCGGGAGGCTGAGGCAGGAGAATCACTTGAACCCAGGAGGCAGAGGTTGAGGTGAGCCAAAATCGCACCATTGCACTCCAGCCTGCGCAACAAGAGCAAAACTACATAACTCCATCAATAAAAAGAAAGAGAGAAAGAGAGAGAGAGAGAAAAAGGGGGAGGGAGGGAGGGAGAGAGAGAGAGAGAGAAAGAAAGAAAGAGAGAAAGAAAGAGAAAGAAAAAAGAAAGGAGAAAGAAAGAAAAAGGGTCTCACTTAATGTGACCACTACTCATCCTACCAAAACCATCAGTTGTCTTAGACTCATCTTTCTCACCCCCACCTCTGATTAGCATGAAGTTCGCTGACTATGGCTGCTAGAGACTGCGCAATCCATCTCCTTCCTTCCAGCCACCCAACCACTGCTCATATTCAGGCACCATTTTCTCCCCATTGGATTATGACAACGGTTAATTTTATGTGTCAACTTGATTGGGCCATGGGATGCCCAGATAAATATCATTTCCAGATATATCTGTTAGGGTGTTTCTGGAAAAGATTAGCATTTGAATTGGTGAACTGAGTCAAGCAGATGGCCCTCCCCAGTGTGGGTGGACTGTATCCAATCTGTTCAGGATATAAACAGAACAAAAAGGTAGAAGAAGGTTGAATTTGGTCTCTGACTACTTTAGCTGGGATGTGGGTCTTCCCCTGCCCTTGCTACCCCTGCTTCTCAGGCCTTCAGATCTGGACTGGAATCTATATCATTGGCCCTCTGGCTGTCAGGTTATACCACCAGCTTTCCTGGGTCCCCAGCTTGCAGTCAGCAGATTGTGGGACTTCTTAACTTCCATATTCACATGAGCCAATACCTTCTTATAAGTCCCTTTCTAGAGAGATGTATATATATAGATCCTATTGGTTCTGTTTCTCTAGAGAACCTTGACTGATACAGATTTCATGCTATGGACTGAGTGTTTGTGTCCCTACAAACTCATAACTTAATGGTATATGATGAACAACTTCTATATTATTACATATTTTTACTATAACATTTTGTTAAATCACAACATTTTTCAAAGATCTTTGGGGCCAGGCATGGTGGCTGATGCCTGCAGTCCCAGCACTTTGGGAGGCCGAGGCAGGCGGATCACCTGAGGTCAGGAGTTTGAGGCCCACCTGGCCAACATAGTGAAACTCTGTCTCTACTAAAAATAAAAAAATTAGCCGGGCGTGATGGCGGGCACCTGTAATCCCAGCCACTCGGGAGGCTGAGGCATGAAAATTGCTTGAACCTGGGAGGCGGAGTTTGCAGTGAGCTGAGATCGCACCACTGCACTCCAGCCTGGGCAACAGAGTGAAACTCCATTTCAAAAAAAAAAAGATCTTTGGTATTCCATGCTGAGGTTATACTGAAGTTTGTTTAGCCTGTTCCTTGTAAGTTAGACATTTAGGCTGCTTGCATTGAGAATTTTTTAATAAAGGTCATGGGGCAGACATGCATAACAGAGATGGCGGTGATCTCCCAGGACCCAGGCACATGTGACACAGAGGGAACTTGTCATGGATACAGCACAGTTCCACTCCAAAGGCTCCTGGAGAATCCATAAGCAGCTGGAATTATCCTCTTTGATGATTCATCCAGATGTCAAGGGCAGAACGCCCTCTGGCCTTCTTAGCTAGCTGCCTGCTAATCAGTGGCTTATCCAAGAAAAGGCAAAGTTCATTATCTTTCACACGTCTGCAGTTTTTCATTTTTCTCCTTTCTCCTCTTTCCCCACTTCTTATTTTGGCTCTGATGTAGGAACTAAAGCTATTATTGGTTTCCCCTGTATACAAGTAAATGGTGCCCTAATAATTAACCCTGTGTCTTTGAATTATTCTTTGATACTATTATACACAGTCTTTCTGTGCTCATTCTTGTAGCTAAATGGTGTGCTTATTCAGGACCGTGTTCTGTGGCACTAACTTCTAGTGGATGCTGTGTGACTGTATTGGCCCGTTTGACTCCAGCCCATAATGTGAAGGAAGGCAGTTTTCAGCATCACAGGTTATAAAATGCACCAAAGAATGACATAATGACACAAATAAATATAGAATGCTCAATGAAAAGCTAAGTACTGGAGAAACTTACAAGGAAAATGAAAATAATTCCAGCCCTTCAAGTCTTACCTTCCTCCATACACAAACACAGACTGGCAATTCACAAGTAAATGCAAGGTTTTCAACATCCAACGGTTTGTAGTCATGAAGAAAAAAGTCAAAAGTAAAACACTCCATACAGTGCCTTTCCTTGTCCTTTTTAAAACTCAAAAGAGGCTCAAGCAACAACATTCTCCTTCTGAGTTGAAACCAACAGGAGCTGAGGCTGTCCTGGGACAGTGGTCCTTTTATGAACTGGGAGCGAAGACTGGGCTTATTCACAGGACTTGTGGGGCAGTTGGACCATACCCTTTCTGGGCTGCTTGCCAGTGTGTGGTTTGGGCTGGGTCTTGATGGGACTGCTGACCTCCAGAGGGCAACATGAGGTGTGCTTTTGAACCAGCCTTCCTTCAGGGAAGCTTTAATGTCAAGTATGAGATGTGGCTCTTGATAGATTTTCAATCCTCATTTCCTGAGCTGCTGCTGTGTGCTGGGCATGGGGACAATAAGGACACCTTGCTGGCCTGTGCAGGATCCCAGTCCAGTGGGGAGACTGACACATAGGCCCAGAATCACAGTAAAATTTTTTCATGCCATCATTTGTATAACAGACATCTACTGGTCAGCTCTTTATACCAGCTCCACGATTCCAAAAGAGGAAGGGTTTCGTAGAGGCTGTCTGGTTGGAAAGGGGTAGCTAGGGCACTAGATGGAAGCAGTTTTTTCATAGATTATACACTGCAGGCTATAAATATAGCAAAATTTTCCAAAGGTGTTTTTATTCATATACGTATGATTAAAAAAATGTTTCTCAGTTTCCATGTCATTACATATATTGCCACACTCTAAAATGGGTTTTTCTTATTTGATTATTACTTGGGGTGGTAGGGGAGGCACTAATAGACATAATAGATAGTAAGAGGCAGTACATTCTCCCTAAACCACTCCTCAGGCTGCATTAAGTACAGAGGATGCCATCTAACACTGCCTGGAAGCAAGCAGGGGCTTGCCATGCAGGAGGGGAGTCAGCAAGCAAATGCAAAATGCAGTACAATTTAGCAAGTGTTGCTCATTCATCTGCTTAATGGCTCATTCTTTTAGTGTTTATTGAGTCCCTACTGCAGCCAGCTACAGTGCTGGGCCCTGAGGGTGCTCATTCTCAGAACTCACAGGGCAGTGAGATCCTAGGAGAAGGGTTGCATGATAAAACACAGGTGGTCCCATTAAATTTGAATTTCAAGAACAATTTTTTGGTATAAGTTTGTCCTATGCAATGTTTTTATTTGCTAAGTCTCACAACCCTACCAAGGCGAGACCATATAGAATGCAGAATGCTCACGGCCGGGCGCGGTGCCTCACGCCTGTAATCCCAGCACTTTGGGAGGCCGAGGTGGGTGGATCACCTGAGTTCAGGAGTTTGAGACCATCCTGGCCCACATAGTGAAACACTGTCTCCACTAAAAATACAAAAATTAGCCTGGTGTAGTGGCGCACACCTGTAATCCCAGCTACTTGGAAAGCTGAGGCAGGAGGATCACTTGAACCTGGGAGGCAGAGGTTGCAGCGAGCCGAGATCACGCCACTGCACTCCAGTTTAAAAAAATTAACCTGGCGTGGTGGCACGCACCTGTAGTCCCAGCTGCTTGGGAGGCTGAAGTGGGAGAATCGATTGAACCTGGGAGGTGGAGGTTGCAGTAAGCCGAGATCACACTACCGCACTCTAGCGTGGGTGACAGAGCAAGACCCTGTCTCAAAAACAAAACAAACAAACAAAAAGAATGCAGAGTGCTCAGTACACAGAGGGTGAGGAGGAATTCCTCAGGTATCTGCTTACGTGGCATGCCCTCAGCAAGGCTGCCATGAGCATCTTATCATTCTGTAGTCCTTTACCTTAATCATTCTGAAATTATATAGGATGATAAGCAAGGATTATCAACCTTGCCCAGGTGAATGTACTCCCCAAGAGCAGGGTCCTTATCTGTCCTAATTCCCAGCACATAGGTGGGGCATAACTACTTGTGGAATGAATGAAAGTTCCTGGGGCAGATGGATGGCATGGTGGTCAGAAAAGGCTTCACAGAGAGGTGGATTGGAGTAGGGCCTAAAGAAAATGAGGGGTTTACGAGGTGGACAGAGGGGAGGGAGGGACACTCCAGGCAGAGGGATCAGTGTGAGCAGAGACATGGAGGAATGGAAGAGCCAGTGGCCAGATTGTTTTTTTTTTTTTTTTTTTTAGAGACAGTGTCTTGCTCTGTCACCCAGGCTGGAGTGCAATGATGTAATCTCGGCTCACTGCAACTTCCACCTCCCAGGTTTGAGTAATTCTCCTGCCTCAGCCTCCTGAGTAGCTGAGACTACAGGCATGTGCCACCATGCCCAGGTAATTTTTGTATTTTTGGTAGAGAGGGGGTTTCACCATGTTGGCCAGGATGGTCTTAAACTCCTGACCTCAGGTGATCCACCTGCCTTGGCCTTCCAAAGTGCTGGGATTACAGGCATGAGCCACCGTGCCCGGCCCCAAGTGGCCAGGTTTTATAGGAGTGCTGGGGATGTGTCTGGGAAGCAGTAGGGATCAGGGAAAGCGGCAAGGGCCTGACCAGGTTCTTGTGAGCCTGCCTAGGTGAGGGAACCAAGTGGGTTTTAGGAGGAGGGGAATTGAAGAGATGTGGGGTCAGAGCAGAGAGGGCAGCCCAGAAGCTATCCGCCTAGCAATGGTCTGAGCAAGAAGGGCTGAAGGTCTGAAGCAGGCAGGGATGGTGAGAGTGAGGAGATCATTTGTGGGTATTTAGGAGAAAGAATCAGTAGGACTTGGGTGTAGAAAGTTCTACAAGCCAAGGTAACAGATACTGCCACATTTGGGGGAGAAAGGATGACATTCCAGGAGGGCAGGGGCAAAGCCTTGGGAGAGAGAAAGGAGTTCTGAGCTCAGCAAGCAGCATGTGCATACAGGCTGAGGCGCAATGGGCATGACCCTGTAGGGGCATGGCAGGTACTGTATGATCCAGGGTGACCCTGAAGGCCCTGTTCCGTAATTCCCTCTATGTGGATTCATAGCAGCTCATGGCCCTGGCCTCACCAGCTGGGAGGAGCTGTGGGTTATGGGTAAGAAGGATCTAGTGGGTGATAAGTTATCTTGTGTGCCCCCAGAGGGACTCTTCACTGGCTTGATGTCAGCAAATTCTTCCTTGGGGAGTTGTGGCAGCTCCAGCTATTTCCGAGTGGTAAGGTCCAAAGATTAAAAGGTGAACACACAAGAATGGACAGTGAGCTAATGGCATTTCATAGGACGGTGGTCATTCCAAAGCCACATGAACAGTAGGATAAGAAATTAAGCTCATGAATGTCTGCCCTCAACCAGGTCTTATCCTAGTTCTCAAAGGCCTCTGCCATCTTCTCTTCCTGCTTGCACTTGGAGGAAGGATGGCCAGAGCCCATGACAGGGGGCAGAGTTTTGTTCTGGGTTGTGTGTGGTTGATGGCTTTCTTTTCTTTCTTTTTTTTTTTTTTTTTTTTGCTTTTATTTGAAAATGACAGGGTTTTTTTGGTTTTGGGTTTTGGGTTTGTGTGTGTGAGACAGAGTCTCACCCTGTCACCCAGGCTGGAGTGTAGTGAAATGATCTTGGCTCGCTGCAGCCTCCACCTCTCCGGTTCAAGCAATTCTCCTGCCTCAGCCTCCCAAGTAGCTGGGACTGCAGGCACCCACCACCATGCCTGGCTAATTTTTGAATTTTTAGTAGAGATGGGGTTTTGGAGTTTCACAATGTTGGCCAGGTTGTTCTCGAACTCCTGACCTCAGGTGATCCGCCTGCCTCGGCCTCCCAAAGTGCTGGGATTATGGGCTTCAGCCACCATGTCCAGCCAAATTTTACCTGAAAAATGTTTTATTTGCATAAAGTAAAATTAACTTTTTGATATACACTGCATGCATTTTTCACAGGTATAGATTTTTGTAACCATCACCTCAGGCAAGATACAGAACAATTCTAACACCCTAAAGATTTCTCTCATGCTGCCTCTTCGTATTCAGACCTTCCCCCATTCCTAAACTCTGGCAACTACTGATCTGCATTCTGTTCTTACATGTTTTTGTCTTTTTCAGAATGTCATAAAAATGGAATCATATAGTATGTAACCTTTTGAGACTGGGTTTTCACTCAGCATAATGCATTTGAGATTCAGGCATGTTGTTGCATATATCAGTAGTCCATTCTTATTTATTTATTTATTTATTTTTTGAGACGGAGTCTCGCTCTGTCGCCTAGGCTGGAGTGTAGTGGTGCAATCTTGGCTCACTGCAAGCTCTGCCTCCCTGATTCATGCCATTCTCCCACCTCAGCCTCCCAAGTAGCTGGGACTACAGGTGCCTGCCACCACGCCTGGCTAATTTTTTTGTGTTTTTAGTAGAGAAGGGGTTTCACCGTGTTAGCCAGGATGGTCTCGATCTCCTGACCTCATGATCTGCTCGCCTCAGCCTCCCAAAGTGCTGGGATTACAGGTGTGAGCCACCGTGCCCGGCCCCAAGTCCATTCTTTTTCTTTGCTAAGTGATATTTTATTGTATAGATGTAACAGTTGTTTCAAAGACATTTGGGTTGTGGCCAGTTTTTGACAAGTATGAGCAATGCTGGCATAAATATTTATATACAGGCTTTCATGTCAAATAAGTTTTTCTTTCTCTAGGATAAATACCTAAAAGTAGATTGTTGGGTCAAATGGTAGGTGAAGGTTTAACTTTTTAAGAAAATGCCTGTTTTCTAGAAAGGCTATACCATTTTTCATATGAGAGGGCCGAATTTTGCCAATCTTCCTTTCATTTATTCCTTCTCTTTCTTTCCTTCTTTCCTTTCTTCCTTTGTTTCTTCTTTCTTTCTTTTAAACTTACATTTTTATTGAAGTGTAACTCACATGCCCTCTTAAATGCACTATCTTAAGTGTGTGACTAAGATATTTTTACGTGTATATACATCAATGTAACCACCACCCAGGTACAGAACATTTCCAGCACCTCGTCCTAGTTCATACTTCACAATCTTGCAAAGGATTGCCGTCCTGACTTCAACCACCATAGATTGGTGTTGCCTATTTAGAACTTCAGGTAAACGGGATCATACATTTGAGATCATGCATTTGAGATTCAGACATGTTATTGCATATATCAGTAGTCCATTCTTATTTATTTATAAAAAAATAAATAATACATGTATATTTATTAACTATATATTAAATATTAAATATTTATATTAATATAAATTAAATATTAATATTAGATATATTAAATAGATATATTTATTTATAAATAAATACTATAAATAAATATGCTCTTGTGACTGGCCTCTCTTAACTCTACATTATGGGAAATTCATCCAGGCTGATGTGTGCTGCAACATCTCGTTCTTTTCTTTATTGCTGAGTTGTGTTGCATTGTATGAATATGCCTCAATATATTTATTCACTCTCCTGGGATGGACATTTGGGTTGAGTCCAATTTTTGGCTATTAGGAATAAAGCTGCTGTGAACATTCTTTTCTGGATGTTTCAACATGTTTTTGGTGGACACAGCTCTCATTTCTGTTGGGTGTATTCCCAGGAGTGAAACTGCTGGGTATGTTTGGATACCGCCGAGCAGTTTACCAAGTGATTGGCCAATTTACAGTCCCAGCAGGCAATGGATTAGATATACAGTTGCACTGCATCCCAACACTTGGCGTTGTGAGTTCTTTTCATTTTGGCTATTCTGGTGGAAGTCTAATGGTTTCTCATTGCGGTTTTAATTTTTATTTTCATATGTCAGATAACTAATGCTGTTGAACATCTTTGTATATGTTTCTTGGCCAGTTGAATGTCCTCTTTGGTGAGGTGCCTGTTTAAACCTGTAGCCTGTTTTTATTTATTTATTTTTTTGAGATGGAGTCTCACCCTGTTGCCCAGGCTGGAGTGCAAAGGCGTGATCTCGGCTCACTGTAACCTCCACCTCCTGGGTTCAAACGATTCTCCTGCCTCAGCCTTCCAAGTAGCTGGGATTACAGGCGCGCACCACCATAACCAGCTAATTTTTGTATTTTTAGTAGAGGCAGGGTTTCACCATGTTGGCCGGGCTGGTCTTGAACCCCTGACCCCGTGATCCACCTGCCTTGGCCTCCGAAAGTGCTGGGATTACAGGAATGAGCCACCACGCCTGGCCTAAACCTGTAGTCTATTTTTTGATTGAGTTATCTGTGTTGACCTTTCTTTTTGTTTTTTCCTCCCACTTCAGCTTCTGAGTAGCTGGGACCACAGGCATGTGCCACCATGCCCAGCTAATTTTTTGAATTTTTGGTAGAGATGGGGTTTCATCATGTTGCCCAGGCTGGTCTCAAACTTCTGAGCTCAAGTGATCCTCCTGCCTCAGCCTCCCAAAGTGCTGAGATTACAAGTGTGAGTCACTGCACCTGACTAGTATTGACCTGTCTTTGTAGAAGAATGGAGGCCATATGAAGCATCTAACTTATCTGATGATCATCTCAGAAAGAAAATTAGCATTGGACCAGTGGCAAAAATTGCTTTTGGGGATGTGAGTGAGGGCAAGGGATGGGAGAGCAGTCCTCTCAGAAACCTTGCTTACAGGCCTAGAGTCATGCAGTGTGGCCAAGGCAGTTCTGGGTAGTTGGCCCACCCACCTCAAAGGCCCTGACACCCCCTTTCCCATTCCTGGCCTTTTTCACAAGTCTCTTTGGTAAATATTGGGAGACTGGGCATCCTGGGAAGCAAACCTCACCTCCTCTTGCCCCTGGGCCTGTGACCATATCTGACTTTTTAAGTTACATCTCTATCCCTTGTCTTTTGGGATGTAGCCTAATTATTTTTTAAAAAATTTACTGGAGGAATATATTTACACAAAAGTTTAAAAGTCATAAGCTTATACATTAATAAATTATCACAAAGTGAACACACCCATGTAACAGCCATCCAAGCCAAGAAATGTTAACATTACCAGCATCCCGGAAATTCGGACCTAACCCTCCCAATCTCTATCTTCTTTGGCTTTCTCAAAGGTGACCTCTATCCTGGCTTTTAAAAGCAACATAGATGACTTTTGCCTGTTTTTGAACTTTGTATAAATGGCTATGTAAACGGATTCATGCCGCTGTGTTTTTCTCCTATCTGACTTTTTTACTGAACATGATGCTTAGGAAAGCTGTGCACAGAGTAGCATGTGGTTGTAGACGATGTATCCTTCTTTTTTTTTTGAGACAGAGTCTTGCTCTGTCACCCAGGCTGAAGTGCAGTGATGCCATCTCGGCTTACTGCAACCTCTGTCTCCCAGGTCCAAGTGATTCTCCTGCTTCAGCCTCGCCCAGTAGCTGGGATTACAGGCATGGGCCACCATGCCCAGCTAATTTTTTTTCTATTTTTAGTAGAGACGGGGTTTCGCCATGTTGGCCAGGCTGGTCTTAAAGTCCTGACCTCAAATGATCCACCCACCTCAGCCTCCCAAAGTGCTGGGATTACAGCTGTGAGCCACTGCGCTCAGTCCATTTATCCTTCTTGCTTAGAGTACTCCCTTATGTAAATACACCACAGTGTTGTTATCCATCCCACTCTTGCTGGACATGTGGGTTGTTTTCAGTTTTGGTTGTTACCAAAAGTGTTATGATGAACCTTCTTATACATGTCTTTTAATGCACATGTGCACAAACTTTACTTATATACCTAGGCGTGGAATTGCTGGCTGATAAGGTATATGTGTGTCCGGTTTAGTGAATACTGTCAAAGATTTGTCCAGAGTAGCTGTACCACCTTACACTCTCAGCAGCAGTGCATGACAGCTCCTCGAGCTATCGTCAGTTTTCAAATTTTAGCTGTTCTGGTGGGAATCGTTGCTTTTAACCATTCCAGTTGTGACAACTAGTGGAAGGAGGGGCCAGAACTCCCACCCAGTTCCACAGACAAGGTTTCCCGAAGGTGAGGGTGGGGATATTTCAAGAGCCAGCCCCTTGGTCCACTTCTCCTTGATCTTCTCCCTGCCATTTAGAAGTCGTGAGATGTTCAACTTCACTTAGGTTAAATACAATTTAGTAATTCCACTTGCCAATCAGCAGGAACCTTGAAATTCCAATTTAATTTATAAATTAAGCACAAGTACAAGCAATATGGCTAAATAGGTTGGAGTCAGAGGTTGGCAGGCTCTCTTAAGCCTTTTAAAGTGAGAGACAATATATAATTCATATTTAAATGGGCCCAACACAGTGACTGGGACATAATAGATGCTCCGTGTTAGTTTTCATTAGTAAAAATCGCATCTTAGATTATCCTGGAAGGGAAATGATAGTTGCTTGAAATAACTGTAGCCCTGGTCTTACAAATGTCACTAATGGCTGTCCCGAGGACATGCCATTCAGACACTCATCTCTGGGCCCTCCTCCCTTTCTAGCTTCAGGAACAAGGATCAACAAAGGCTATGGAGAAGGAGATGTTGCTGCCTGTGGATTCTGGTTGGAAGGCTCAGAGGGCGTGTGTGTGGTCGTGTATGTGCATCTGTGTTTCTGTCCACACTCACATATATACACACACCCTATTTAGGGTGGGGCAAATCAGACCATCTTCTCCCCTTCACTCCCCCAAAAGCTTTTCCTTCACCATTTCAGCACTGCGCATTATCTCTTGAGATAGTTTTCCTTTTCTGTCCCTGTGTAGCAGTGTAGCAGCGGGCAAAGTGTATTTTTAGTAGAGGTAGGGTGTCACCATGTTACAATTCCAGTGCTGCCAAAGCATAGCTATGTGAACCCGGCCAAGTTGTTAAATCTCTCTTAGCCTCTGTTTCCTCCTCTGCAAAACGGTCTAATGCTAGTGGTCATTACACTGTTCTGAGGACTAACAGAGTAGGGCATGTGATTAAAGTTAGCCACTGTTGTGGTGCTTATTGTTAGAGCGGCTGCCCTGCTTCCGGCTTTGCCTGTTGAGAGTTGCTGTTTAGAGAGGGGAGTGTTGGAGTGAAGCATCCTCTCTTAGAGGTGGACACTCTGTGCATCCTGTTTCAGAAATTCTGTGCATGTTCATTTGTTTAGCAAGAACATAGCATTCCTTTTTGGCTGGGTGCAGTGGCTCATGCCTGTAATCCCAACACTTTGGGAGGCTGAGGTGGGTGAATCATTTGGGGTCAGGAGTTTGAGACCAGCAAGGTCAACATAGTGAAACTGTCTCTACTAAAAATACAAAAAGGCCTATAATCCCAGCTAGTTGGGAGGCTGAGGTGGGAGAATCTCTTGATCCCGGGAGGTAGAGGTTGCAGTG
Source organism: Theropithecus gelada (assembly GCF_003255815.1). Classification (NCBI taxonomy): domain Eukaryota; kingdom Metazoa; phylum Chordata; class Mammalia; order Primates; family Cercopithecidae; genus Theropithecus; species Theropithecus gelada. Next base: position 187,067,621 of record NC_037668.1, read on the forward strand.
AGCCAAGATTGGACCGCTGCACTCCAGCCTGGGTGACAGAGTGAGACTCTATCTCAAAAAATAAAAAATAAAAAAAAATGTGTATATATATATTTATCATTCTCCTCATTGGAATATAAGCTGTATGAGGTTAGGGATTTTGCCTATCTTACTTACTGCTATATTCCCAATGCCTAGAACAGTGCTAGATACATATTGAGGGTTCAATAAATGTTTGTGGAATGAATGGCTATTGCTTGAAAGGCACCAGTCTGTTACTGCTCATAGAGTTGAAGTCAATAACCCTGGATGGGAGTGGAAGGAACATGGCTGGGAGCTAGATGAGCAAGTAAGGTCCAGGGAGCAAAAGGGGACAAGAGATCTCTGGATGCAGCAGTCTCTGGAAGACAGGATGGGGTAGCTGGCAAAGAAGACCTCATAGGCACATCTGCTAGGTCCCAGGCAGATGAAATCTCCAACGTGTAGTTCACACGTAGTGATCAATCCTTCTAGCCCCAGGGTCTTTCCTCACTGCTAAAAACAGCCTGACCCAAACAACAGGAGCCTCTTTTGGCTCTGCTTATTTTGCTGAAGCCTGCTTTGCCCACCTAAAATCAAGCCCTAACCAACCAGAGTCTAGATGCAATTAAACTTCCTCTTAATGGAAAGATGGGGAGGGTCTCTTTCTCCAAGGTCTGGATTTAGCAGAGAGGAGAAAATGTACAAAATTCCATTAATGACGAAGACTTCATGGAGGGCACCAGATGTGAGCTGTGGTTGACTTCCCACAGAAAACAATCAAGCGAAAATTTCCCTCATTACTGAAGCTTCAATTTCCCTGAAGTTTGGGAGAATAAGGGAGTTATTAAATATTAACACAGTAGCCTGGATAGTAATGATAACATGGATATGAGTGAGCTCAATTATTTGTTCTAGCTTGGAGGCAAAGCAAAAATCAACGCCATTCCAAGTGCATTCATCTCTTTCATTGATTTTTTAAACATTGACTTGGCACCTCCTTTGCATTAGACACTGTGCTAGAGACCTGGCATAGAGAAATGAGTAAGATTGAACACAAGGTCATCAGTATGTGAGTTTTACCAGTCTGGGTCAGGGATGTGCCATCAAAGAACTCCATCACCGTATTTTATTTATTTATTTTTTTTGAGACGGAATCTTGTTCTGTCGCCCAGGTTGGTGTGCAGTGGCACGATCTCGGCTCACTGCAACCTCCGCCTCCCAGGTTCAAGTGATTCTCGTTCCTCAGCCTCCTGAGTAGCTGGGATTACAGGCGTGTGCCATCACGCCCAGCTAATTTTTGTATTTTTAGTAGAGATGGGGTTTCGCCATCTTGGCCAGGCTGGTCTTGAATTCCTGACCTCAGGTGATCTGCCTGCCTTGGCCTCCCAAAATGCTAGGATTACAGGCGTGAGCCATCATACCCTACATCACCTTTCTTATTGTCAGCCTCAGAAATTTTGATCTTGCCATGATGCGGCTGTATTCCCTTCATGCAGTGGCTGTCCTGACTCTGAAACCCACTTTGATTTTCTGATTCTGTTTAGAGCTCCCACCTCTGGTCCTGCTTCTTATTTCTTTCTTTATTTTTTTGAGACAGAGTCTTGTTCTCTTGTCCAGGCTGGGATGCAGTGGCGCAATCTTGGCACACTGCAACCTCCGCCTCCCAGGGCTCAAGCAATTCTCCTGTCTCAGCCTCCTAAGTAACTGGGATTACAGGTGCCTGCTACCACGCCCAGCTAATTTTTGTATTTTTGTTAGAGATGGAGTTTCACCATGTTGGCCAGGCTGGTCTTGAACTCCTGACCGCAGGTGATCCACCTGCTTCAGCTGGGATTACAGGTGTGAGCCACCGCGCCCAGTCCTGCTTCTGAGGATAACGAGAACTGAAAGCTTGTTGGGGGAACCAGGTGAGCCCCTCTTTTGGTTTTCTCAAGCTTCTCTCTCACTTACATGAAAGAAGCTTCTCTGGTGAACAACCTTGCTAAGTGAACACACTGTGTCTCCTTTGAGGTTGCTCTTCCCACTCTATGTCTCTTGCCTGTGAATGTTCATCCCTGTTTATCCCATTGTTGAGGCCAGAAAACCCAGGCGGTATTCCTTTCTCCCTGCCGCCTGCTGCTGGCGGTCACCCAGAGATCTCAGAACGTTAAAGCAGTACTGGGTCTGAGCAGATGTGTGTGGGCAGTGGAGCAGAGAAGGGCTCATTCTCAACTCCTGAGGTCCCTGGGGTTGCCTCAGACTGTCACTAGACTGACACCCTGGGTCCTACAAAGTCAGCTCTTTAGCCTCCAGCCCTGAGTTACCCCTTTAGTCCCATTGGGGTGGGGCCTAGATATCTCACCATCCCGCCCACTTCCCTGTTCTCTCCCCTTTCTTTTGGGGTATCCCTGCATAAAACAAACAACACCCTTCCCCACCCTCCCAAAACCCACTTCTGCCTCATTCATGTGTCCAATATACACAGGCTTCCATTCATATAATCTCATGCAAGTAACTACTTTGGAAAAGTAGTCTCCAGCGTTGCAGGCAAAGCTGAAGCTTAGACAATGAACTGATATTTGGTGATCAAATGAATGACTCTCTATTTTCAACACCTTTGGATCACATACCCATTCACCCTTCTCCCTTATACATGGCAGAGTTCCAGTGTCTAAATTTGCTTTCTTCTTAACGATTTAAATGGATTCTCTCATGTGACACTGAATCTTTCTTGGGACACAGTGACCTTTACAGAGGATTCTGGGAGCAAATGCAGCACAGCTCTACATAAGGCGAAACAATATGCGTTGCTTTTTTTTGACATGTATTTTCAGTGATTTGCTTCTTTTCTGCTAACTAATGTAACCTGGCAGGATTTTCATTCAATCATTCAACAAAAATATGCTGAGAATTTACTCTGTGCCAATCACTGTGCTAGGGGCTGGTGTACAAAAATGAACAAAACACAGTTCAATCTCAGCCCTTGAAAAACTCTACACTCATGAGGCAGTGCGATAAGTGCTATAGGGTGGGGGCGGACAGGGACAGTCGCCTAAGGAGGTACATGGGAGAGGCACTTATCTCAGGCTTTATTTTTTTAAGCTTTTTATTCTGGCTAGGTATGGTAGCTAACACCTGTAATCCCAGTGCTTTGGGAGGCCAAGGTGGGAGGACTGCTTGAGCCCAGGAACTCATGGCAACTTGGGCAACATAGCAAGAGCCTATCTCTATTAAAAACTTTTTTAAAAAAAGTTTTTTATTTTGAAAACTTCCAAACAAATACAAATATTGAGAGGACAGTACAATGAGCTCTCATGTGTTCATCACCCAGCTTCAATGACAATCAAAATGATTGATATTTTACCATTTTTGTTTCATGTACCTGCTCCCATATATTTTCTTGAGTATTTTAAGACAAATCCCAGCTATCTTATCATTTTATCCATTTCTATTTCCTTTTTTTTTGAGAGAGTCTCACTCTGTCACCCAGTCGGGAGTACAGTGGCACAATCACAGCTCACTGCAGCCTTGATCACCCCAGCTCTGGTGATCCTCTCACCTCAGCCTCCCAAGTAGCTGGGACTACAGGCATGCACCACTACACCCAGCTACTTTTTGTATTTTTTGTAGAGGCAGGGTCTCACTATGTTGCCCAAGCTGGTCTCAAACTCCTGGGCTCAAGTGATCCTTGGCCTCCCAAGGTGCTGGGATTACAGGTGTGAACTACTGTGCCTGGCCCATTTCACCCATTTCTTTCTTTCTTTCTTTCTTTCTTTTTGAGACAGAGTCTCACCCTGTTGCCCAGGCTGGAGTATGGTGGTGTCATCTTGGCTCACTGCAACTTCCGCCTCTCAGGTTTAAGCAATTCTTGTGCCTTAGCCTCCCAAGTAGCTGGGATTACAGGTGTGCACCACCACGTCTGGCTAATTTTTGTATTTTTAGTAGAGATGGGGTTTTTGCCATGTTGCCCAGGCTGGATTCAAACTCCTGACCTCAGGTGATCTGCCTGCCTTGGCCTCCCAAAGTGCTGAGATTATAGGTGTGAACCACTGTGCCTGGTCCCATTTCGCCCATTTCTGTTTGCATCTCTAACAGATGAGACATGCCCTAATCAGTCTCAAAGGGGTCAGGAGTACTTCATGGAGGCAGAAGCACCTAAGCTGAGGCCTGGAGAAGAAGTAGGCTTGCCAACCAGGTGAAAGATACAGGAGGGGGGCTTAGGGAAGTAGGGGAAAAGTTTCAGATCAAAGGAAGTTTGGCTGCGGTCAAAGGTGAGGGGAACGTGGTGTGTTTAGCACCTCATTACTCACCTGTGGTCTGTGGCCCTGGAAGATTCATACCACCTGGGAGCTTCTTACAGCTTCAGAACCTGCAGCCCCAAACCAGGTTGGTGAAATGGAATCTGTATTTTATCAAAATCCCCTGGTGATTAGTTTACCAATCAAGGTCCTCCAGATCTGAAAGGCTGGCTGTTTAGGGAACTGCCTATAATCTCAGCATTTTGGGCGGCCAAGGCATGGAACCAAGGCTGAAGTTCCATGTCACAGGAGGGAAGAATGGCAAGTGATGTAGTGAGAGCAAGGGGTGAGTTTAGGAGGCCTGTGACGCCAAGACACACATACCATTTTTATCCTGAGACCAGAGAAGAGTTGCTCAGTTTTGAGCAGTGGGTGATGGGATCCAATTTGCCTTGAGGCCTTGGCTCTGCTACAGCAGGGAGAGTGGATTGAGCTGGGGGAGATGGGAACAAGTTAGGCTTTAGTTCCCTTAGAAGCTGCAGGTTGCACTTTGGAGCCCAGCGGCCATGGTATATTTTTATCATGTTCAAACTTCAGCTTGGCTTTTCACACACTGAGTGGCTGTGACTTAAGACACAGCTATTTAACTTTTCTGAGCCTCTCCTTCCTCATTTGTCCTAGGCATGGCACCTTCTTTTCATGAGTCCTCAATCACAGCGTCAACAAAAAAAATGAATGTCCAGAACGGAATCTGATTTTGATGTGTTAGGAATTCAGATGGAATCAGAAATGCTACAACTGACTGACTCTATACCGACTCCTCTTCCTAGCCCAGATGGCAGAACTCAGGCCCCTTTCCTTCCACACAGCTGTGTGGTCAGAGAAAGAGCCCAGAATTGGGGCTTAGGAATCCAGCTTCTAGAAAATTCAGCTCAGTGCTCCACCTAACCTGAAATCTCCCCCGAAAAGCAGCTCCACTCTCCAGCCCTCCAAGTCCGTTCCATACCTGCCTGCCTGCCTCTGCTTGGGCTGTCTCCTGCACCTGAAGTGCACGTGTGCATGTGCGTGTTTACTCCACATTATGTTTGGGACACTGTGCTCAGTGTTGTGTGTGAGTGAGAAACACTCCTTCTCACCCCGTCAAAATCCATCCTGCCCTTGGAGCTCATCTCCTACACGGGTTACCCATCTGAGCTCAAATGGCCTGTGAAGTCATAGCCTAGTAATTGCACAGAGTTGAGAGCAACTGGTGGGGACATTTCGCCAGGGGAGAACGAGTCAGCAGGCCATGATGGGGCCAGGTCCTCTCCCCAGGGTCTTGTGAGGTGAGCAGGGACAGAGCAAGGTCAAAGGACCGTGCTGGGGCCTTTCCTCTCTCCCCGTGCTGCACCTCCAAATATGGCCACAGGGGGTCAGCATCCTTTCATGCTTGAGTTGGTGAAAGTGGGGCAGGACAGCCCTGCTCCACCCCACCGCTCTCTCTGCGGGGTCTTTCTGCAGAGTTGGAGCTAATTGTACAAAAACTTCCCCGAGGCTGGGAGCAATGTAATCTTTTAGGCCAGAATGACCCAAGGTCAGGGTGAAGAAGAGCAGGAGATTGTTTTCACTGTCATGTGGTTTCACTGTGAGGGGCCCCCAGAGCCCTGCTTGGATGCCCGGCACAGGCCGGCTCAGAGCTCTCTGGCTCATTAGTAAGCACTCATTCGGGCAGACGACTCGGGAGGCGGGAAGACCAGCCACAGCAGGGAAGACGTCTGAATTACGCAAGCTTAAGTCTCTCAGGAACATTCAGGGGTCCCAATCCGCAGCAGACTATTCCTGCTGGTCCTGTTTTTTGTTTTTGTTTTTGTTTTGGAGATGGGGTATTGCTCTGTCACCCAGGCTGGGGTGCAGTGGGATGATCGCAGCTCACTGCAGCGTCGGCTTCCCGGGCTCAAGCTGCTCTCAGCCTCCCGAGTAGCTGGGACTGTAGGCATGCGCCACCATGCCTGGGTTTTTAAAAACTATTTTTTGAGATAGGGTCTCGCTCCGTCGCCCAAGCTGAAGTGCAGTGGCACCATCTTGGCTCACTGCAACCTCCACCTCCCGGGTTGAATCAAGCGATTCTCCTGCCTCAGCCTCCTGGGTATCTGGGATTACAGCTGTGCGCCACCACGCCCTGCTCATTTTTGTATTTTTAGTAGATATGGAGATATGGGGTTTCACCATGTTGGCCAGGCTGGTCACAAACTCCTGATCTCAAGCGATCCTCCCACCTCGGCCTCCCAAAGTGCTGGGATCACAGGCGTGAGCCACCGCGCCCGGCCCCACGCCTGGCTTTTTAAAAGTTTTTCTAGAGGCAAGGTTTCCCTATGTTGCCCAGGCTGGTCTTGAACTCTTGGTTCAAGCAATCCTCCTGCCTTGGCCTCCCAAAATGCTGAGATTATAGGCATGAACCACTGGGTCTGGTCACCGGTCCTGTTTTTAAAGTCTACAGCGGACTCAGCCTCAGGTACTGCTGCTGGTGGTTGAGACCTCAGCCCAGACCACAAGGGCCGGGGGCTCGCCCTTCACAGGAGGGTGGTGGGTACTGACACAATGGCCAACCACCCTGTCGGGCAGGACTTTGCTGGGGGAAAAGTCCCCGGGGTCTAATCCAGCAAGTGCGTGTCTCACTAGCTCACACACCCTCCTGCTCCCCAGAGGAGCCAAGAGTCCCTCAGCCTTAAGTTGTTGATGGCTGTCAGGCCTGAAGTGAGGGCTGGGTTGGGGACTTTGGGGAAGAGTGGGTTAGGGTCCCGGGGGGCTGCTGAGGGCTGAGAATGGCTGCTGGTATAAATCTCTGGGCCCCACACCAGAGTCCAGGTGCAGATCTAGTTTTGTGAATCTGAAGCTTATATAATTTGGAGATCTCTTCAAGAAAAATAACATAAAATAAAAAAATATAAAATTGAGTATAAAAGTAAATATTTAGAATGAGAAAACAGATGACATCAAGTTATAAAGTTTTAAAGGCTGACAAATACCACAAACATCACAAAATCCAGCAAATTCACATTTTTATTAACTGACACACTTCTATAATATTTTTCCATGTGCTTTTGGCTGCCTACTCTTTGAGGACCACTTCAAATGCCAACACTTTTGTAGTGTCATTTTCTATAGAAATAATAGAAAGATAATTTAGTGTTTTTTCCAGCACAGTTGACCAAAAATTTCTGTAATATTGCTATAAGTTCATGCTTAACTCAAGAATTTGATACATTCTATTTTTTCAATCCCAACAAATAAAAAAAAAGTATGGTGTGTTTATAATTGTATTCGCAGCAGTATTAAGAATATTTACAACAGGTCAGGCGTGGTGGCTCACACCTGTAATCCCAGCGCTTTGGGAAGCCGAGGCGGGCAGATCACCTGAGGTCTGGAGTTCGAGACCAGCCCGACCAACATGGAAAAACCCCGTATCTACTAAAAATACAAAAAACTATCCAGGCATGGTGGTGCGTGCCTGTAATCCCAGCTACTCAGGAGGCTGAGGCAGGAGAATTGCTTGAACCCAGGAGGCAGAGGTTGCACTGAGCTGAGATTGCACCACTGCACTCCAGCCTGGGCAACAACAGCGAAACTCCGTCTCAGGGGAAAAAAAAAAAAAAAAAAAGGCCAGGCGCAATGACTCACGCCTGTAATCCCAGCACTTTGGAAGGCCAAGGAGGGCGGATCACGAGATCAAGAGATCAAGACCATCCTGGCCAACATGGTGAAAACCCATCTCTACTAAAAATACAAAAATTAGCTGGGCATGGTGGCATGCGCTTGTAGTCCCAGCTACTCAGGAGGCTGAGGCAGGATAACTGCTTGAACCCGAGAGGTGGAGGTTGCAGTGAGCTGAGATTGCGTCACTGCATTCCAGCCTGGCAACAGAGGAAGACTCCATCTCAAAAAAAAAAAAAAAAAAGAAAAAGAAAAAGAAAAAAAGTCACGGCAAGGGAGAGTATCCTGGAAGAGGAAAATGTTGACTAGACATCAGTGAGAATCGAACCCTGCCTTTTACATCTACCATAGCTGTAATAATTGTCTACAAACTAGCTTCCAACTCCATATGTTTTCAACATTCTTTCTGTTCCACTTCCCACCGACTTCTGGTGCCAGGTGTTGAAAGTCACATTTATATTTCGATAGGAACTGTGGTATGAAGTCAATACAGTAGACAACAGAGATGTCCCTAGAAGCCATTCCTTCACTGAGGGAGGGGTGCTGCTAGAAACTATACTTGAAAGTGATTGCAAATCACGTAAGTAAACGTACTCTCAACTCAATTTCTCCTTAGATAGAGACTAAAAATGCCCACAGCCACTCCAAATACCACCCAATAAGAAAGAAAGTGTGACCGAGGGATGTCAGGGAGGGAGAAAACTGTAGTCTTAATATTTTTTTTTTTTTTTTTTGAGGCGAGTCTTGCTCTGTCGTCCAGGCTTGAGTGCAGTGGCTTGATCTCTGCTCACTACAACCTCTGCCTTCTGGGTTCAAGCGATTCTCCTGCCTCAGCCTCCCAAGTAGCTGGGATTACAGGTGCCCACCATCTCACCCAGCTAATTTTTGTAGTTTTAGTAGAGACAGGGTTTCGCCATGTTGGCCAGGTCTCGAATTCCTGACCTCAGGTGATCTGCCTGCCTTGGCCTCCCAAAGTGCTGGGATTACTTACAGTTGTGAGCCACCACAACTGTAATCTTAATTTTTTATTTTTATTTTTTTAGAGATGGGTGGCTCACTAGGTTGTCCAGGCTGATCCTGAACTCATGGCCTCAAGTGATCCCCCAGGCTCAGCCTCCTGAGTGGCTGTAGTTGGATTGTGGTTAATATATCTCACTTTTCCAAATTTTACAAATTTTAAACAAATGTCTAGGGGCCTCTCCCAGGAACTTGGAAGGGTCCTTGCAAGCGAGGGGTGCTGAGGCTTAAGCTTCATTAGTTTCATGCTAAATCCCCCCCTGCCTGGGACCCATGATTCTTCCCTCCCTTTTCCCCTTCCTCCCTCCTGCAGAAATTGCCTGCTTTCTTTGCTCTCTGCTTCCCAACTCCTGTTGCTTCTGGTGTAGGAGTTTCTTCCCTTTCCAGACAGAAGGCAGAGCAGGTCTCAGTCCGCAGCCTCTCTGGGGCTCTGCCCTTCCTTCCAGTAAACATACCGTCCATCTAAGCTTTCCGCTGATTTGACGACTAGGACAGCAGAGAGGGAATAGAACGGATTCTTCTAACGTGCCTTTACCTTCTTCTTTCTACTTGGGTGCCACAGAGTGACAAAGTCACACATAGATGTAAATGACACACTGTTAACTGTGACCCAAGGGCTGAGGTGAGTCCTAATATTTCAGAGGAAAACAGATCTGAGATCTCCTGGGAAATAATACAGGGTTACATCGTGCCTAGGCGGCTGTGGGTGTGTGGGGGCCAGGGGACTTCTAATAGGCAGAAACCAGGGCCTAACCCACTGCTTTCGCTGTTCCCATGCACGTTCCCATTTATGATATTATTGTGTTTAACAGGATTCTTCCTTTAGCAATCAGGCAAAGATCATGGCCTAGTGTTCCCATGCATGGATTTCTTCTGGGCGTTTTTTTTTTTGGAAATCATATATTTTTTCAAATCCCAAAACCTGAGAAAAGTGAATTTGATAAAACAGGCAAAAGTATGATAATTCTATGAGCACTGAAGTTTAATCAACATAGAGAAACTTCCAGTTTGAAGGACTCCATTGACATCAAGTCAAAATTCGGAGCAGGAAAATGCTGACAACTCCAAATTGAAGGTTAAGGTGGACGTTATTGGGAATGGGCACAGGAATGCATAGGAGAGACATGGTCACCATATAATCTCACTTGTGTGTAGCTGTTGCAATATTATGAGTGCATGTTTGTGGCTGTACTTGGTGCTATGAGTTATTGTTGCAAAGACAATACTGTATAAAGTACATTATACATTACTGCAAAGACAATAATGTATAAAGTACATTAATAGGTTTATGTACTTTTTATACACTTTTAACAAATCCTATGAGTGGAGTTCCAAGAAATAACAAGTTTTGAAAACAAATATAATTTCCAAAATTGGCAATTTCAAAGCATGCTTCTGTGTAGTTCTGTTCACTTTGCTAGAAGATTCGAACATTGCATTATTCAGTACAGGCATACCTTGTTTTATGGCACTTTGCAGAAATATTGCACTGGTTTCAAATGGAAGGTTTGTGGTAACCCTGCATTGAGCAAATCTATTGGTGCCATTTTTCCAACAGCATGTTGCTCACTTGTTGTCTCTGTGTCACATTTTGGTCTCTGTGTCACATTTGAACTCCTGGGCTCAAGCAATCCTCCTGCCTCAGCTTCTCAAGTAGCTGGGACTCTAGGCACGCACCACAGCGCCTGGCTTTGGTATAATTGTTTTGAAGCTCCACAAACTGCATCCATACAAGATGGTGAACTTAAATGATAAATGTTGTATGTGTTCTGACTGTTCCACCCACCAGCCATTCCCCCATCTTTCTCTCTCTGTGCCTCCCTCCTCCCTCCTTGGGCCTATTCCCGAAGACACAGCAATACTGAAATTAGGCCAATTAATAACCTTACAATGACCTCTAAGTGTATGAGTGGAAGGAAGAGTCACACATCTCTCACTTTAAATCCAAAGCTAGGAATGATTAAGCATAGTGAGGAAAGCAGGTCAAAAGCTGAGATAGGCTGAAACTTAGGTCTCTTGCGCCAGACTGGTAGCCAAGTTGTAAGTGCAAAGGAACGGTTCTTAAAAGAAATTAAAAGTGCTATTCCAGTGACCATACAAATGATTAAAAAGCAAAACAGCCCTATTGCCGATATGGAGAAAGTTTGACTGGTCTGCACAGAAGATCAAACCAGCCACAACATTCCCTTAACTCAAAGCCTAATCCAGAGCAAGACTCTAACTCTCTTCAATTCTATGAAGGCTGAGAGAGGTGAGGAAGCTGCAGAACAGTACTTGGAAGCTAGCAGAGATTGGTTCATGAGGTTTCAAAAGCCATCTCCATCACATAAGAATTCAAGGTGAAGCAGCAGGTGCTGATTTAGAAGTTGCAGCAAGTTATCCAGAAGATTCAGCTGAGATCACTGATGAAGGTGGCTACACTAAACACATTTGCAATGTAGGTTAAATAGCCTCTTTTTAGAAAAAGATGCCATCCAGGACTTCTATAGCTAGATAAGTCAATGCCTGGCTTCAAAGCTTCAAAGGACAGGCTGACTCTCTTCTTTAGGGCTAATGCCCCTAATGACTTAAAGTTGAAGCCAAGGCTCATTTGCCTTTCTGAAAATCCTAGTGCTGACCCGGCGCTGTGGCTCACGCCTGTAATCCCAGCATTTTGGGAGGCCAAGGTGGGCGGATCACGAGGTCAGGAGATTGAGACCATGCTGGCTAACATGGTGAAACCCCGTCTCTACTAAAAATACAAAAAAATTAGCTGGGCATGGTGGCAGGCGTCTGTAGTTGCAGCTACTCAGGAGGCTGAGGCAGGAGAATGGCGTGAACCCGGGGGGCAGAGTTTGCAGTGAGCCGAGATCAAGCCACTACACTCTAGCCTGGGCGAGAGAGCCAGACTCCATCTCAAAAAAAAAAAAAAAAAAAAAAGAAAGAAAGAAAGAAAGAAAGAAAACCCGAGTGTCCTTAAGAGTTGCTAAATCTACTCTGCTTGTGCTCTATAAATGGAACAGATGGAGCCCATCTGTTTACAGTATGGTGTACTGAATATTTTAAGCCCACTGTTGAGACCTACTGCTCAGAAAAAGATTCCTTTCAAAATATTACTGCCCACTGACAATGCACTTAAGAACTCTGATGGAGATGTACAAGGAGTAATGTTGCTTTCACACTCTGCAGTCCATAGATCAAGGATTAATTTCAACTTTCAAGTCTTACTATTTAAAAAATACATTTTGTAAGGCCATAGCTTTTGTAAGGCCATAGTAAGGCCTTTGGTAAGGCCATAGTCCCAGATAGTAATTTCTCTGATGGATCTGGACAAAGTAAACTGAAAACCTTCTGGAAAAGATCCACCATTCTAAGATGCTGTTAATAACATTTGCAGGCCAGGCATGGTGGCTCACCCTTGCAATCCCAGCACTTTGGGAGGCTGAGGCAGGAGGATCACTTGAGTCCAGGAGTTTGAGACTGGCCTGGGCAACACGGCAAGACTCTGTCTCTATAAAAAATTTAAAAATTAGCTGGGCATCGTGGTGAGCACCTGTAATCCTAGCTACTCAGGAGGTCGAGGCGGGAAGATTGCTTGAGCCCAGGAGTTTGAGGCTGCAGTGAGCTATGATCACACCACTGCACTCCAGCCTGGGCAACAGAGCGAGACATTGTCTCAAAAAAGAAAAAAGGTGTCAACTTCTAAGAACAAAGATAAGTGATGTCAACAACTGTTTCGAAGACAAAATGGAGTAAGTAGAAGAAGTCTGTGAGAGGCAAGGAAGCAGAGGCAGGTGCCATCTCCCTCAGAAGGCAGAGGAGAGGGCAGGAAGGGGTGAAGTCTGTATAAGGTACAGTCAGAGCCCACCTCTCCTCCCCTCACCCCTTGTGGGACATAGGAAGTTCATTCTCTGGAGAAACAGGACAGACAGACAGACCTGGATTCCAGGGAACTAAGCCCAGCAGAGAGAGGAGAAAAGCGTGCACTGAAATCAAGGCAATAAAGTCCCCATCCTGTGTCCTGAGACCCCAGGGACCCTCTTTCACCCAGTTCTGAGCAGCCCAGCTGCTACTTTCCAGTGGGAGATCAGAGGATTCTCTGGAAAAACTGGCCAGCCCAGGAGAAAAGACCTATAGCTACTAAAACTGGATTCTCCCAACAAAATAGGTAGGTCTCGGTCTGGCCACTCTGTAGAGAAGCCCAGCAGCCCTTGTGCCTTGTCCCCATGCTCAGAGCAGCCCCACTCAACCACCTGGATAGCCTGGGGTCACCAGAGGAGGAGAAAGTCACTGGTAAGCAAACAGCAAACTTCCTGTGTTCAGATATTAGGGAAAATGTTCAGAAATCACTTTATTGATAACAACCACCCGTCTGCTGCAGCAGTAGGAGAATATGTAGAATTATTCTTATGTGAGGGGGGCATGTGCTGAGTTTTGAAAACCATGCTTTTTATGAAAAAAACATCGCTTTGAATCATTAATATTTTATTTTGCTGTCGATTTATGATTATTATAATTATTTAAACAAAATTTCACAAATTTGGTGACTAGTTCAAGAATAGGAGTGTTTAGGCTGGGTGCAGTGGCTCACACCTGTAATTTCAGCACTTTGGGAGGCCAAGGAGGCGGATCACCTGAGGTCAGGAGTTTGAGACCAGCCTGGCCAACATGGCAAAACCCTGTCTCTACTAAAAATACAAAAATTAGCCGGCCATGGTGGCAGGCACCTGTAATCCCAGCTGCTCTGGAGGCTGAGGCAGGAGAATCGTTTGAACCCAGGAGGCGGAGGTTGCGGTGAGCTGAGACTGTGCCATTGCACTCCAGCCTGGGCGACAAGAGTGAGACTCCGTCTCAAAAAAACAAAAAAACAAAAAACAAAACAAAACAAACAAACAAAAAACAAAAGGAGTGCTTACAATGTGTTTCTTATATTAAAAACAAATTTTAATTCAAATGAAGTTTCTTACTATTCTTTGGGTGTCAGGCGATCCAAAGAACAGAAAATATAGTGTATAGGAAAATGCAATCTGATTTGGAATTTAAAATTCTACACTAACGAATTTACCCAGCAAAGCACTTTACTGAAAAGAAAACCTCTATTTTCTTCTTAAAGAGGAGCATGTATTTTTATTATCCTTTTTTTTTTTTTTTTTTTTCCAAGACAGGGTCTCACTCTGTTACCCAGGCTGGAGTGCAGTGGCGTGATCATAGCTCACTGCAGCCTTGAACTCCTGAGCTCTAGTGATCCTCCCATGTCTACCTCTTGAATACCTGGGACTACAGGTATGCATCATCATGCCCAGCTAATTTTTTCACTTTTAGAAGACATAGGGTCTTGCTATGTTGCCTAGGCTGGTCTTGAACTGACCTCAAGCGATCCTCCCGCCTCAGCCTCCCGAAGTGCTGGGATTACAAGCGTGAGTGACTGCGCCCACCCAGGGAGGTTTATTTTTGTGTACTTTTTGTTTTGTTTTGTTTGGCTTATGTATTTTTTTTTTATCCGTACCAGACAGCCTCCAACGTTCAAGAGAGGGCCCAAAGCAAATGCACAAATAAACATCACTGCAAAGGAGTTCAGGAAACAAAGATAATGTAAGGTACAGAAAAAAACTTTAAAACAGTTGTCATCATCCTCTGAAAGATAAGATCCATAAAATAAAGAGGATGCTTCTTTTTTTTTTTTTTTTTTTTTTTAAATAGGAACACCCAGAGAACAAGTCACTCTTGGAAATGAAAAACATGATAGTCACAATAAATTTAGTGAGAGAGTTGGAATATAAAATTCATGGAACTCTCCAAAGAAGTAAAACAAAAAGAGATGGAAAATAAGAAAGGTCAAATATCATACTGAAGAAGTTTCAGTGGGAGGGACCAGATAAAACTGAGGAGAGATTATCAATAAACTACTATAAAAAACATTTTCAGCACTGAGGCCATAAATCAATAGTTTGAAGGAGCCACAGAATACCCAACAAGAATGATGAAAACAGACCCTCACCAAGGCACTGAATCTTGAATTGTCAGAGTATCAAGAATAAAGAGATGATCCCAGTAGCCAGGGGTGTAGAGAAAAGAAGTCACATACTGAGATCAGTAATGGGATGAGGTTTCTCACCTGCAGCACTGGCAGGTAGAAGACCTTCAAAGTTACAGGGAATGTCTTTCTCCAATTCAATCCCAGTCAAACTGGGAAATCTCATTATTATTATTATTATTGAGACAGGGTCTCACTATGTTGCTTAGGCTGGTCTCAAACTCCTGGCCTCAAGTGATTCTCCCACCTCAGCCTCCCAAAGTGCTGGGATTACAGGCGTGAGCTACTGAGCCTGGCCTAAACTTGAAATCTTATAAAGACAGACTAAAGGCATTTTCAGACAAGTAAGACTTTAAAACGATTTCCAACCCCCCAACCCTTTTCTCAGGAAACTGCTGGAACAGGAGCTCCACCAAAATGCAGGGGTAAACCAAGAAAGAGAAAGACGGGGAGACAAGCAGCTCAGGAGAGGGATGAAAATCTCCAGAATAAGGTCGAGGGGAAGTTCTGAGATGGCAGCTCTGAGCTCTCAGAGCCAGATAAGAGCAGAGGCTGTGGCTGGGGGAGGGATATCTCAGAGGGAAAAAGGGGCCCATTACCTGGCCATCTAATTACACGGAGGGGTGAGGGGGCAGTTCTGAGAAAAATGAGTGATGGGTACATAGAAAAGAAAGCAAACAAAAAAGGCAATTATGTGTTGTCTTTCAAAATTATTGATTATATTGTTTGTTCTTATAGATTTAGGGGTACAAGTGTAGTTGTGTTACATGGAAATATTGCCTGATGGTATAGTCTGGGTTTTAGTGTACTCATCACTCAGATAGTGTACGTCGTACTCAATAGGTAATATTTCATCCCTCACCCGCCTCCTCACCCTCCCACTTTTCGGAGTCTCCGGTGTCTATGATTCACTTTGTATGGCTATGTGTACACATTGTTTAGCTCCCACGTATAAGTGAGAACATGTGTTTTTTGACTTCCTGTTTCTGAGTCATTTCACTTAGGATAACAGCCTCCAGGTCCATCCATGTTGCTGCAAAAGACATGGTTTTATTCTTTTTATAGCTGAGTAGTATTCCATGGTGTATCTATATCACATTTTAGGATCCAGTCATCTGTTGATGAACACTTAGGTTGATTCCATGATTTTGCTATTAGAAATAGTGCTGCAATAAACATAGTGCAGGTGGCTTTTGGATAAAATGATTTATTTTCCTTTGAGAAAGATATCCAGTAGTGGGACTGGTGGATCAAAGGGCAGTTCCCTTTTTAGTTCTTTGAGAAATCTCCATACTATTTTCCAGAGAGACTGTACTAATTTACATCCTACCAACAGTGTATAAGTGTTCCCTTTTCTCTGCATCTCTTCTTTTTTTTTTTTTTTTGAGACGGAGTCTCGCTTTGTCACCCAGGCTGGAGTGCAGTGGCATGATCTCAGCTTACTGCAAGCTCTGCCTCCCGGGTTCAGGCCATTCTCCTGCCTCAGCCTCCTGTGTAGCTGGGACTACAGGTGCTCGCCACCACACCTGGCTAATTTTTTTGTATTTTTAGTAGAGATGGGGTTTCACCGTGTTAGCCAGGATGGTCTTGATCTCCTGACCTCGTGATCCGGCCGCCTCGGTCTCCCAAAGTGCTGGGATTACAGGCGTGAGCCATCGCGCCCGGCCTTCTATGCATCTTTGCCAACACCTGTTGTTTAACAATGGAAAAAAAAAAAAGGCAATTCTGAATATGGGGGTAGGGTAGAGGTGAGGACTCTGTATAGGAAAGAAAATGTAATCTGACATCACAAGACTCAGCTAGGAACAGTGTTTACTTAGCAATAATACAAATACTGAATCTTGATTTTTATATATTGCCATACAACTTACTGTGAGATGGAAGAGTGGAAGTGTGTGCATGTGTGTGGCAGACAGGGGAGGTTGGTGTAAGAGATAAATCCCAACTGGGTGTGGTGGCTCACCCCTGTAATTCAGCACTTTGGGAGGCTGAGGCAGGAGGATCACTTGAGCTCAGGAGTTTGAGTCCAGCCTGGGTAACATACGGCTACCAAAAATTTAAAAATTAGCCAGGCATGGTGGCATGTGCCTGTTGTCCCAGCTACTTGGGAGGCTGAGATAGGAGGATTGCTTGAGCCCAGGAAGTTGAGGTTGCAGTGAGCCATGATTGCACCACTGCACTCCAGCCTGGGCAACAGAGCAAGACTCTGTCTCAAAAAAAAAAAAAAAAAAACGGAGAGCGAGAGAGATAAATTAAATCCTTATCTTTTATGGTGGAAGTCAATAAAGTCTGCAATGAAAAATAGATCAGAGCCTTTAAATATGAAGGTAAATTTTCAAAATAGATATATAATCATCATACAAGTTTCTGGGGTACATGTCCTATTTTGATACATGTATACAAGGTGTAATGAACAATCAAGCCAAAGTAATTGGAATATCTACTGCCTCAAACATATATCATTTCCTTGTGTTGGGAACATTTTAAATATTTTCTTCTAGTTGTTTTGAAATTTACAATAAATTATTTTTAACTATATTCACCCCAGTGTGCTATTAAACACTAGAACTTAGTTTTTCTATGTAACTGTATGTTTGCACCCATTAGCCAACATCTCTTTATCTCCCCATCCTTCTCAGTCACTAGTATTTATCATTCTACTCTCTACCTCCATGAGATCAGTGTTCTTAGCTCCCACATATGAGTGAGAACATGTGATATTTGCTTTTCCGTTCCTGGCTTATTTCACTTAACAGAATGCCTTCCAGTTCCATCCCTGTTGCTAAAAATGACAGGATTTCACTTTTTATGGCCAAATAGTATTTCATTTTGTATATAAACCACATTTTCTTTATCTGTTCATCCACTGATGGACACTTAGGACGGTTTCATATTGTCAGTATTGTGAATAGTGCTGTAATAAACATAGGGGTGCAGGTACCCCTTCAACATACTGATTTTCTTTCCTTTGGATAAATACCCAGTAGCAGGACTGCTGAACGAATCATAAGGTGGTTCTATTTTTAGTTTTTTCAGAAACCTCCGTACTGTGTTCTGTAATGGCTGCACTACTTTGTGTTCCCATTAACAGTGTATGAGTTCCCTTTTCTCTGCATTCTCATCAGCATTTGTTAACTTTTGCCTTTTTGGTAAGAGCCCGTATTAGGCCATTTTACGTTGCTATAATGCCAGTAATTTATATTGCTGGCTGGGTAATTTATAAAGAAAAGAGGTTTAATTGGCTCACAGATCTGTAGGCTGTACAGGAAGCATGGCGCTGGCATCTGTTCCTGGTGAGGGCCTCAAGAAGCTTAAAATCATGGTGGAAGGTGAAGAGAACATACCTGTATCAGAAGGTGAGAGCAGGAGCAAGTGAGAGAGGGAGGAGGTAACACACACTTTTAAACAACTAGATCTTGCATGAACTCAGAGCAAGAACTCACTCATCACCAAGGGGACTGAGCCATTCATGAGGCATATTCCCCCATGATCCAAACACCTGCCATCAGGCCCCACTCCAACACTGGTGATCGCATTTCAACGTGAGATTTGCAGGGGACAAATATCCAAACCATATTGTAGCATTCTAACTGGTGTGAGATATCTAATTGTGGTTTGCATTTCCTTGATGATCAGTGATATTAAGTGTGCTTTTGAGGCGGAGTCTCACTCTGTCACCTAGGCAGTGGCGTGATCTCTGCTCCCTGCAACCTCTGCCTCCCAGGTTCAAGCAATCCTCCCACCTCAGTCTCCCAAGTAGCTAGGATTACAGGTGTGCACTACCATGTCCAGCTAATTTTTGTATTTTTAGTAGAGATGGGGGTCTCACCATGTTGGCCAGGCTGGTCACGAACTCCTGACCTCAGATGATCTGCCCGCCTCGTCCTCCCAAAGTGCTGGGATTACAGGTGTGAGCCACTGCACCTGGTTGATATTGAGCTTTTTTTCATATTCAATAGTATTCATCAGTAGTATGATGCCTCCTGCTATTCAATATATATTCTTTGGTCATTTGTATATTTTCTTTTGAGGAATGTGTATAATTCTAGATTCTTTGTCCATTTTTTAGTGTTTTTGTTTTTAGTGTTGAGTTCCTGGTATATTCTGGATGTTATCCCTTGTGAAATGAGTAGTTTGCACGTATTTCCCCCCATTCTGTAGGTTGTCTCTTCACTCTCTTGTTTCCTTTGTTGGGGGAAGCTTTTTAGTTTAATATAGTCCCATTTGTCTATTTTCTTTGGCTGCACTTTTGAAACCTTAGACATAAAATCTTTGCTTAGACCAATGGGCTGAAGCATATTTTCCTTATGTTTTCTTCTAGCATTTTTATAGTTTTGGGTCTTACTTTTAAGTCTTTAATCCATTTTGAGTTGATTTTTGTATATGGTGAGAATAGGGGCCTAGTTTCATTCTTCTGCATATGGATATCCAGTTTCTCAGCACCATTTATTGAAGAAGGTGTCCTTTCCCCAATGCATGTTCTTGGTGCCTTTGTCAAAAATTAGTTGTCTTTAAATATGTAGATTTCTGGATTCTCTGTTCTGTTCCATTGTTCTATGTGTCTGTTTTTATACCAACACTATGCTGTTCTGGTTACTCTTAACTCTATAGCTTTGTCGTGTATTTTGAAGTCAGGTAGTATGATGCCTCCTGCTATTTTTTTTTATATATATTGCTTTAGCTATTTGGGGTCTTTTGTGGTTCCATATGTATTTTAGGATTGTTTTTCTATTCCCGTGAAGAATGTCATTGGTATTTTGATAGGGATTACATTGAACCCATAAATTGCTTTAGTCATTTTGATAACACTAATTTTTCTAATCCCTGAGCATGGGATGGATTTTCATTTGTTTGTGTCTTCTTCCGTTTCTTTTATCAGTGTTTTGTAGTTTTAATTGTGAAGGTCTTTTGCATCCTTGGTTAAGTTTATTCCTTTTATTTTTTTAGCTGTTGTAAATGCAGTTCATTTCTTGATTTTTCAGTTCATTTATTATTGCAGTATAGAAACACTACGGATTTTTATACGTTTATTTTGTATCCTGCAACTTTACTGGATTTGTTTATCAGTTATAACAGTTTTTGGTGGAGTCTAGGCTTTTCTATATATAAGGTCATGTCACCTGCAATAAGGGACAATTTGATTTTCTCTTTCCAAATTTGGACGTCCTTTCTTTTCCTTCCTAGTTGCTCTGGCTAAGACTTCCAGTATTACATTAAATAGGGGTGGTGAAAGTGGACATCCTTGTCTTGTTCCAGTTTTTAGAGGAAGGGGTTTCAACCTTTCTCTATTTAGTATGATGTTAGTTGTGGGTTTGTCATATATAGCCTTTATTATATTGAAGTGTGTTCCTTCGGCGCCTAATTTGTTGAGAATTTTATCATGAAGGAACGTTAAATTTTATCACATGCTATTTCTGTGTCTATTGAGATGATTATATGGTTTTTATCCTTCATTCTGTTAATGTGATGCATCATATTTATTGCTTTGCATATGTTGAAACATCCTTGCATTCTTGGGATAAATCCCACTTCATCATGGTGTATTATCTTTTTGATGTGCTATTGAATTTGACTTGGCAGTATTTTGTTAAAAAGTTTGAATTTATGTTCATAAAGGATGGTGGCCTGAAGTTTTCTTTTGTTGTTGTTGTATTCTTATCTGGTTTTGGTATCAGGGCAATGCTGGTCTCATAGAATGAGTTAGGAAAAATTCCCTCCTCTTCACTTTTTGGAATAGCTTGAGAAGAATTGGTGTTAAATCTGTTTAAAAAGATTGGTAGGCTGAGTGCAGTGGCTCAGATCTGTAGTCCCAGCATTTTGGGAGGTTGAGGTGGGAGGGTTGCTTGAGGCCAGGAGCTGGAGACCAGCCCGGGCAACATAACAAGACCCTGTAGCTACAAAAAAATAATTAGCTGGGCATGATGGTATGCACCTATAGTCCTAGTGACTCAGGAGGCTGACGTGGGAGAATCACTTGAGCCTGAGTTTGAGGCTGCAGGGAGTTATGATCACACCACTGCACTCCAGACTGAGTGACAGAGTAAGACCATGTCTCTAAAAAAATTTAATAAAAATTGGTAGAATTTTACAATAAAGCTGTCTGGTCCTGGGATTTTTTTGCTGGGAAACTTTTTATTACTGATTCAATCTCATTACTTGTTATTGGTCTTTTCAGTTCTATTTCTTCCTGGTGCAATTTTGATAGGTTATATGTGTCTAGGAATTTATCCATGTCCTCTAGGTTTTCTAATTTGTTAGCATGTAATTTTTCATAATAGTCTCTAAAGATCTTTTGTATTATTATTATTTTTCTTTTTGAGACAGAGTTTTGCTCTGTCACCCAGACTAGAGTACAGTGGTACGATCTTGACTCACTGCAACCTCTGCCTCCTGGGTTCAAGTGATTCTCGTGCCTCAGCCTCCCAAGTAGCTGGGATTACAGGCGCCTGCCACCATACTCGGCCAATTTGTTGTATTTTTAGTAGAGACAGGGATTCACCATGTTGGCTGGACTGGTCACAAACTCCTGACCTAAAGTGATCCTCCCAAAGCGCTGGGATTACAGGCACGAGCCACAGCACCTGGCCGATCTTTTGTATTTCTGTGATATCAGTTGTAATGTCTCCTTTTTCATTTCTAATTTTATTTATTTGGGTCTTCTTTTTTTCTTGGTTAGTTTAGTAATTTATTGATTTTGTTTATATGTTCAAATAACCAACTTTTTCGTTTTTTGATCCTTTGTATTTTTTTTTAGCGTCTATTTCATTTAGTTCTGTTCTGATCTTTATTTCCTTTCTTCTACTAACTTTGGGGTTGGTTTATTCTTGCTTTTCTAGTTCCTTGAGGTGCATCACTAGGTTCATTATTTGAAAGTTTTCTACTTTTTTGGATGTAGGTGTTTATTGCTATAAATTTCCCTTTGAGTACTGTTTTTGCTGTATCACATAAGTTTTGGTATGTTGTATTTCCATTTTCATTTGTTTCAAGAAATGTTTTTATTTCCTTTTTAATTTCTTCTTTGACTCAGTGGTTGTTTAGGAGCATGTTGTTTAATTTTCATGTATTTGCACGGTTTCCAAAGTTAGAAGTGGAGTGTTAAAGTTACCAATTATCATTGTATGGGGGTCTGTCTCTTCCTTGAGCTCTAATATTATTTTCTATATCTGGGTGCTTCAGTGTTGGGTACATATGTATTTACAATTGTTATTTCCTTTTGCTGAATCGATCCCTTTATCATTATATAATGACCTTCTTTGTTTCCTTTTGGAGCTTTTGACTTGAAGTTTGTTTTATCTGATAAAAGTGTGGTTACTCCTGTTTGGTTTTGGTTTCCATTTATGTAGGATACCTTTTTCCATCCCTTTGCTTTCAACCTATGTGTGGCTTTTCAGGAGAAGTGAGTTTCTTGTAGGCAACATATAGTTGGGCCTTTTTTTAAAAAAAAAAAAACACCCTATTCAGTCACTCTGTGTCTTCTAATTGGATAATTAAGTCCATTTGCATTCAGTGTTATTATTGACAGGTAAGGATTTGCTACTACCATTTTATTACTTGTTTCCTGGTAGTATATTTTAATTCCCTGTTTTTTCAGTGAATCTATTACAGGTTTTTGCTTTATAGTTACCATAAGGCTTAGCTTTAGCTGTAGTAAATTATTTTAAAGGCTTATCTTTAGCTATAAGAAATTATTAAGATGATATCTTAATTTTGATTGCAAAAAAAGAGAGAAAAAAAAGATACTTACCTCCATTCCCCTCTGCGTTTTGATTTTTTGTTGTCAATTTGAGTCTTTTTATATTGTCTCTCTTAACAAATTGTAGTTATTCTTTTTGACAGGTGTATCTTTTAGTGTTCATACTAAAGATATGAGTGGCTTACATACCACAATTACTAAATTACTATATTATTCTGAATTTGTCTACGTACATACTTTCTTTTCTTTTCTTTTCTTTTTTTTTTTTTTTTTTTTGAGACAGAGTCTTGCTCTGTCACCCAGGCTGGAGTGCAGTGGTGCGATCTTGGCTCACGGCAACCTCTGCCTCCCGGGTTCAAGTGATTCTTGCGTCTCAGCTTCCCTAGTAGCTGGGATTACAGGTGCCCGCCACCATACCTGGCTAATTTTAGTAGAGTCGGGGTTTCACTATGTTGGCCAGGCTGGTCTTAAACTCTTGAACTCAAGTGATCCACCCACCTCAGACTCCCAAAGTGCTGGGATTACAGGCTTGAGCCACTGAGCCTGACTATATATGTACTTTTACCAGTGAGTTTTATATCTTCAAATGCTTTCTTTTTGCATATTAGCATCCTTTTATTTCAGATGGAAGAACTCCTTTTTCACATATCTTGTAAGACAGGTCTGGTGGTGATAAATTCCTTCAGCTTTTGTTTGCCTGAGCAAGTCTTTATCTCTCCTTCGTGTTTGAAAGATAGCTTTACTGGATACAGTATTCTCATTTGTAATTTTTTTTTTTCATCACTTTGAATATGGCATCCCACTCTCTCCTGGCCTCTAAGATTTCCACTGAGAAGTCCACTATCAGATGTACTGGAGATTTTTTTTTCTTTTCCTTTTTTTATTTTTTTTTAGACAGCCCTGCTCTCTTGCCCAGGCTAGAATGTAATGGTGTGATCTCTGCTCACTGCAACCTCCACCTCCCAGGTTCAAGCTATTCTCCCTTCCTCAGCCTCCTGAGTAGCTAGGATTACAGGCACCAGCCACCATGCCCAGCTAATTTTTGTATTGTTCAGTAGAGACGGAGTTTTGCCATGTTGGCCAGGCTAGTCTTGAACTCCTGACCTCAGGCGATCCTCTGACCTCAGCCTCCCAAAGTGCTGGTATTACAGGTGTGAGCCACTGCACCTGGTCTGGAACTTCTTTATATGTTTTTTGTTTCTTTTTCCTTGCCCCTTTTAGGATCCTCTTTTTCTTGTTGAACTGTGAGAGTCTGATTTGTATATGCCTTGGGGTAGTCTTATTTGGGTTCAATCTGCTTGGTGCTCTTTGACCATCCTGTAACTGCATATTCATAACTTTCTTTAGGTTTGGAAAGTTTTCTGATATTTTTTTTTCTTCTCCCCACTCCATGATACTATTTCTTTGAATAAACTTTCTACCCCTTTTTCTGTCTCTACTCCCTCTTTAAGGTCAATGACTCTTACATTTGCTCTTTTGAAGCTATTTTTTAATTCTTGTGTTTGTCTCTCCTTTTTCTCCTCTGTGTATTTTCAAATAGCCTGATTCTTTCTTCTGTTTGACCAATTCTTCTGCTGAAGATGTCAAATGCATTTTTTACTTGATCTGTCATATTATATTTTTCAGGTCCAGGATTTCTATTTATTTTCAAATTTTCAATCTTTTTGTTAAATTTCTCTGATAAATTTCTGAATTGTTTTTCTGTGTGTGTGTGTGTGTGTGTGTGTGTGTGTATGTGTGTTTAAGTTGACTGAACTTCCTCAAAACAGCTATTTTGAATTCCTTGGCTGAGAGGTCACACATCTCCATCTCTCCAGGGTCATTACTGGTACTTTATTTAGTCGATTTAGTGAGGCCATATTTTCTGACTATTTTTGATGCCTGTGTACATTCATCAATATCTGGGCATTGATGAAGTAGATACTTATTCCAGTCTTCACTGTCAGGCCTTGTTTGTATCTGTTCTTCAGGGAGCCTTCCAGTAATTCAAAAGGGACCACCTGTTGAGTTCACTAAATCTGTGGTCAATGCAGCCACTTTGCGGTAGAGGGGGCCCTAACCCAAGGTTCACTGTGAGTCTTGCAAACTCCAAGATCGCCAACCCTGATGTAGTTCTGGAAAATCGGAGATAGTTCCTGAGTTTCCACACTAAGGTCCTTGCTCACCTCCCTCTTTACCCCAAGTGGAAGGATTCTGTCTCTGCTGTGCACTGTCTGGAATTGGGGGAGGGCTGACATGGACATATCCATGGCCTCTGCAGCTGGCACTATGCTA
This sequence comes from Theropithecus gelada, assembly GCF_003255815.1. Classification (NCBI taxonomy): domain Eukaryota; kingdom Metazoa; phylum Chordata; class Mammalia; order Primates; family Cercopithecidae; genus Theropithecus; species Theropithecus gelada. Next base: position 187,092,525 of record NC_037668.1, read on the forward strand.
GGTCATACCAAAGCCTACAGTCTCCCTGACCAGTGCAGTACCAGGGCTAGCTCAATGCCTGCAGCTGCTACTGCCTTAATACTGCTGATACTTATTCAAAGGCCAAGGTCACTTTGGTCAGCTGGTGGTGAAGCAGGCTGGGACTTGGGTTTTTCCTGCCAGGATGATGGATTCCCTTCTGTCCCAGGACAAGTCTAGAAGTATGTCCAGGTGGGGGTTCAGCCCTGTATTTTGTTTCACTGTGGCAAAACTGGCACTAGATTCATAGGCAAAGTCTCCTGTACTCTTCTTTCTTCCCAAGTAGAGGGAGTCTCTCTGAACTGCACTGCCTGGAGCTGGGGGGAAATGTGACATGGGCACTCTTGCAGCGGCCACCACTGATGTCATACTGTGTCTGGAATTTATTCCTTCTTGTGGGTTCTTGGTCTCGCTGACTTCAAGAATGAAGCCACGGACCCTTGCAGTGAGTGTTACAGCTCTTAAAGATGGTGTGTCCGGAGTTTGTTCCTTCAGATGTTTAGATGTGTCCGGAGTTTCTTCCTTCCGGTGGGTTTGTGGTCTCACTGACTTCAGGAATGAAGCCACAGACCTTCACGGTGTTACAGCTCATAAAGGTAGTGCGGACCCAAAGAGTGAGCAGCAGCAAGATTTATTGTGAAGAGTGAAAGAACAAAGCTTCCACAGCACGGAAGGGGACCCCAGGAGGTTGCTGCTGCTGGCTGGGGTGGCCAGCTTTTTTTTATTCCCTTATTTGGTGCCACCCACATCCTGCTGATTGGTCCATTTTACAGAGTACTGATTGGTGCGTTTTTACAGAGTGCTGATTGGTGCATTTACAATCCTTTAGCTAGACACGGAGTGCTGATTGGTGCATTTACAATCCTTTAGCTAGACACAGAGCACTGATTGGTGCATTTACAAACCTTTAGCTAGACAGAAAAGTTCTCCAAGTCCCCATGCGACCCAGAAAGTACAGCTAGCTTCACCTCTCAATACTGGCTCACTTTTCAACCCATGGCCTCTCAGATCAGCACAGTACTGGGTCTCATCCAAGGACCAAGGTTTCTAAAGCCTGCCTGCCAGCCACTGAAGTTTATTTGGGGCCTGTTGCCACTTTAGTGTCCTGGTGATGAAGTGGACAGGGACTCTGGCTCCTCCTGCCTGGGTGGTATACTCCCCTCTGGCCTGGGCTAGGTCTAAATTCTCCCTCTGTGGGCCCCAGCCTGGAATTTCAGGCTGCAGTAGCTCTGTATGGAGCTTTGTTCCACTGTGGTGGGGCTGGCACTAAGTTCTAATTCGAAGTTCCACACTCACTTCGCTTTCTCTTCCCCAAGCAGGCACTTTCTGTCTCCTACCATCCTGATTGGGGTTGGGGTAGGGATGGTTTAGGCAATGTGAGACTGTCCTTCCTACCTTCTCCAATGCATCTCTTTGGAAGGTGCTTTTTTGTGTGGATAGTTGCTCAATTTGATGTTCCTGCAGAGGGACAATTACTGGGAGATTCTATTCAGCCACCTTGCTTTGCCCCTTGATAGGATTTGGCTCTGTGTCCCCACCCAAATCTCATCTTGAATTATACTCCCATAATTCCCACACGTTGTGGGAGGGAGCTGGTAGAAGATAACTGAATCTTGGGGGCCGCTTCTCCTATACTGTTCTCTTGGTGGTGAATAAGTCTCATGAGATCTGATGGTTTTATGAGGGGAAACCCCTTTTGCTTGGCTCTCATTTTCTCTCTTGCCACCACCATGTAAGAAGTGCCTTTTACCTTCTACCATGATTGTGAGGCCTCCCTGGCCATGTGGAACTGTGAGTGCATTAAACCTCTATCTTTTGTAAATTGTCCAGTTTCAGGTATGTCTTTATCAGCAGCATGAAAACAGACTAATACACCCCTCTCCAAGGTAAATTTTTACAAATAGTTAAAACTAAAAATAGGTTGCCCTTGAGATTGGAGCTCAAAGCTGGATAAGAGTGACAAAGGACTGTTGTTCTAAGGCTTGAAGTACTATTTAACTTTATTATTATGCAAATAATAATGCAATTGATATGTATTAATTATACTAAAAACAAAAATTAATGCAACTCTCCAAAATTTTGCCCCCTTCAATTTTATACTTCACTCTGACCAGGTTCTCTGAATCTGGTGGGAGTGAATCATGAATCCAGTTTATCATGAATCTAAGGAAGTTTCAAGTCCCCTGAAACCCACCAGAGTTCCCGAAGACAGCCCCTTTACTCTCCTGAGAGAGAGAAAGTTAGCCACTAGCTTACCAGTGGGTCGTTTGGGGCTTATTCCCCCACTTTTCTTCTAAATTGCTGGGCTCCTGCTGCTGCTCTTTACTGCATCAAATCAGCAAACCCTAAATCTCCTGCCTGCTCCCCACCCTAATAATGCAATTCAGCCAAACTGACTTTGCAGGAAGACTCATTAAACTGGAGAAACCTACAAAGTGCCGGGGTCGGGGGGAGGGTAGAAACACACACACACCTCGGACCACAAGCATCTTCGATTGCTTTTGTCTCTGGAGACAGCAGAATGGACGGGCTGCCCTGGGAGACTGAGCAGATGGGAAACCCATTACGGATGTGAGCTTTAGAGGAAGAAGGACATTTGGAGACCCATACACTTCGGGAGTTTGGGGGTATTCATGTGTTGCCTGGAAACCAGAGACCAAATAGGAAACAGGAAACCCCAGGAGAGAGAGGCTGAAATATTTCGGCATCATTTCCAGAGGTGAAGGCTGTTCTCCAAGTCCTGAGGGCAGCTCTGGTCCTTATTTCTCCTCCAGCCTCAGATCATCAGAACTCCTTCCCCCTCATCCCTCCTTACCCCTCAATCTCACTTTGCACCTCTTAGAGTACAATGTACAAAGATTGTTGGAGCCCGTAGACACACACACACACACACACACACACACACACACACACACACACACACGCGAAGCTGCAAAGCCATTTTCTGGCACTGATTTCTGATGAAACTGAGAGTCTAACAGAAATATCGACTCACACCTCCAGGTTTCCTGCAGCTGAGGCAGCTGCCTGTGTGGAGCATCGACTTACCACTTCCATTTGTGTGACCTGGGTGAGGCTGGGTCTGTCTGAGTCCATCCCAGAATCAGCAGCTGGAGCTGATTGTGGCCAAGCCTAGAGAATTCTCAGGGCACAAAGGAGTCCGGAGCATAAAACCTGAGTGACCTCCACCCTGGGCCCCCTGCTGAACACGACAACTGTGTCTTTCTCTGCTACAGAAACAGGCCTGAAAAAATGCATCTCCTTCAATACACCTTGCTGGTCCCTGGCACTCACGCTTTGGTCTCTCTACTGTATCCCTCTCTCTGTCACTCCAAACCCATGTGGAACCCCACTCCCTCTCTATCTGAAGACCTCCGCAGGGGCTCCAGTTTTTTGTGCTCACCCCTCCTCCTCCACACCCCATAGCTTTTTTTTGTTTTTTTTTTTGAGATGGAGTTTTTGCTCTTGTCACCCAGGCTGGAGTGCAGTGGCACGATCTTGGCTCACTGCAACCTCCGCCTCCTGGGTTCAAGTGATTCTCCTGCCTCAGCCTCCCAAGTAACTGGGACTACAGGCACTTGCCACCATGCCTGGCTAATTTTTGTACTTTTAGTAGAGACAGGGTTTCGCCATGTTGGCCAGGCTGGTCTCAAACTCCTGACCTCAGGTGATCTGCCCATCTCGGCCCCCCAAAGTGTTGGGATTACAGGTGTGAGCCACTGCGCCTGGCCCGCTGTAGCTCTCTGACTGTATTTCTCATTTGGCACAAGTGTCTGCACACTGAAATATTTGGGGCGTGTGTATGGTATGAATTTCAAGCATCAGCAGGCCTTGATTCCTGTCATCGATTAGAGTTGGGGCGACCTAGATTCTCTTAGCCTGTTTCTTCATCTAGAAAAATGTGAACAATCCTTTCCTCTCAGCGGTGCTATGAGGATTAGGAGGTATAAAATATCTGGGTCTTGAATAAACTCTTCTCCAAAGAAGATATACAAATAGTTAACAAGTACAAGAAAAAAATGCTCAATATTATTCATCATTAGGGAGATGAAAATTAAAACCACAATAAGATACCACTTTACACTTACAAGAATGGCTATAATAATAAAACATGAAAAACAGTGTTAACAAGGATGTGGACAAATTGGAACATTTGTACATTGCTGGTGGGAACGTAAAATGGTACAACATGTGTGGGAAACAGTTTGGCACTTCATTAAAAAGTTGAACATCAGCCAGAAGTGGGTGGCTCACGCCCGTAATCCCAGCACTCTGGAAGGCCGAGGCAGGCGGATCATGCGAGGTTAGGGGTTCGAGACCAGACTGGACAACACAGGGAAATACCATCTCTACAACAATTTTTTAAAAAATTAGCCAGGTGTGGTGGCACATGCTTGTGGTCCCAGCTACTTGGGAGACTGAGGGAGGAGGATCACCTGAGTCCAGGAGGCCAAGGCTGCAGTGGGCCATGATCTGGCCACTGCACTCCAGCCTGGGCTACAGACAGACCCTGTCTAGAAAAAAAAAAAAAAAAGTAGCATCAGATTATCATATAACCCAGCAATTCTGCTCCTAGAATACCCCAAAGAATCAAAAACAGGTATTCAAACAAAAACTTGTACATGAATGTTCAAAGCAGCGTTATTCACAATAGCCCAAAGGTGGAAACAATCCAAATGTCTATCAGCGGTTAAATGGATAAATTCAATGTGGCCTAGTCATACCAGGTAATATTATTCAGCCAAGAAGGAACTACTGATCCATGCTACAACATGGATGAGCTTATGCCAAGCAAAGAAGTTAGAAACAAAGTGTCAAATATTGTCTGGTTCTACTTATATGAAATACATAGAATAGGTAAATCCATAGAAACAGCATATTAGTGGTTGACAGGGACTGAGGGGAGAGGGAGAGAGGGGAATGATTGTTTAATGTGTACAGGGTTTCTCCTTGAGGTGATGAAAATGTTTTGGAACTAGATGGAAGTGATGGTTACACAACAGTGTGAATGTATGAAATGCCACTAAATTGTATACTTTAAAATGATTAACTTTATATGAATTTCACCTCAGTTTTTAACAATCCCCACCACAGGCCCGTGTTTGATGATGAATAAAGATCTTTGGGTTGGGCATGGTGGCTCATGCCTGTAAACCCAGCACTTTGGGAGGCTGAGGAGGGCGGATCACTTGAGGTCAGGAGTTTGAGACCAGCCTGGCCAACATGATAAAACCCCGTCTCTACTAAAAATACAAAAAATCAGCTGAACATGATTGCACACACCTGTAATCCCAGCTACTCGGGAGGCTGAGGAAGGAGAATCGCTTGAACCCGGGAGGTGGAGGTTGCAGTGAGCCAAGATCGCACCACTGCACTCCAGTCTGAGCGACAGAGCGAGACTCTGTCTCAAAACAACGACAACAACAACAAAGATCTTTGGTTCTTGAAGTTAGCTGCACATAGGAGTCACCAGTTAATACTGATGTCTGGGTCTTACACCCAAATACTCTGATTTCTTTGGCATGAGCAGTGACCTGAACATGCAGATTTGTGAAAGCTTTCTTCCCCGCTGATCCTAATGTGCAACAAAGTCTGGGAACCCCCACCTTAGAGCATTCCCACCAGGCAGATGTGAGAGGAGAATGGAAACAGAGCTCAGTTTCTCTCAGGCTTGTAGAAACAATGGTGCTAGCATCTGTACACTTGAATGTTTAGAGGCCTGTGTGTGCATGTGTGTGTGTTGGAGGGGGGTTTTGGTTTCTACCTTGCAGGCCAGGCCCTCTTGGTACCAAGAGGTTTAGTTGGTAAGACTGAGGCTTCAACATTCTCATCTCCTAAAGGCCTTGAAGACCAGAGACTTACAATTTCTGCCCAGGTTCCAGGCATCCTTACCTTCCAGACATCCCACCTGGCCTTCCAGGATCAAGCCAGCTGCCAGGATCACCCATAGCGCTGCATCTTCCTTTCTGTTTCCACCTAGCTGGGCACCTCTCCTCCCAGCTTTCAGGCTTGCTGAGGGCTCCTGGCCAGCTGGAAGGGGCGCACTGGCTGCCCTAGCACAGGTTGTGCGTCCTTGTATCTCACATGGGCAGGGACTGACCTTGTACTTGAGCGTGTGAATGTGAAGACAGTGAAAAGCTACATCTGTCTGTGAACACATGAAAGTCTACCCGAGGCCTCTGGAGTGTGGGGTGACTGAGTGGAGTATACCCATGGCCACTTGTCTATGTGGATGAGGGTCAGTGAAGGCTGCCAGGCTCGGCCATAAAAACTTCTGCCTTGGAGGAGTCCCACGTATTTCCTACGTAAGTCACCTGTGGAGCCAACCCCAAGAGGCTGGATTAAACCAGAGGAGGTGGGGTGTCTAATTCTTCTGGAAGCAGAGTATTGGAAAATCCTCAATATGCTTTTCAAATGGCTCCTTCTGGGGGCAGCTACTCTAGACTTAATCCTGACCAAGCACAAAAAATCAGAAAGTGCTGATGGCAGATCTTGTGAGGAGGTGACTATGCCCTCTTAGTGTCCATGAAAACCAGAGTGCACAGCCCAGATTCAAAGGCAGGAGACTATCCAAGGGTGCGCAGACTGCAGGGGCAGGCCATTGGGCCACCTTGTTGTCCAGCTGCCATGCTCAGCATTCATTTCCAGAACTGCCGCTTGTGAGCTCTTCCATGCCCCTCTCCGCACGTCTCTGGCCACCCAATCTCCCCCTCTCCCAGAGTTCCTTGTGTTGCCAAGTAGCACAACCATCCAGTCCCCTGATAGTGAACCAGAGTCATCCCTTTCACCCCCCTCTCCCTCCCCTGCTCCCACCCCCACACATTCCATCACAGAAAGTCCTGCTTCTTCCCCATCCTAAGTACCTCCACTCTTCCCCAACCCACCATCATGGTTTCACTCTAGGCCACCATCATCCCATGCACGGGCTACCACAGGACCCCCCTTTAACTAACTAGGCTCCTGGACTGGCCCTGCCAGCACATCCCACACCCACTCCAGAGTGAGTGAGCCACGGAGTGACTGGGCCCTGTCCTCCCCTGCCTACCATCCCCTGCGGGCTCCCTGAGTCTTCACAGGGTCCTGGCCAAGCTCCTGAGTGTGGTACAGCAGGTCACTGCCTCCCAGGGCCGTTCCCTGACCACCCAATCCAAAGGGGCTCCCAGGTGTGCCCCATTGCAGGGCTGAGGGATTTTTGTTGTTGTTTTAAGAGACAGGGTCTTGCTCTTTCACCCAGGCTGGAGTGCAGTGGTACAATCATGGTTCACTGCAGTCTTGACCTCCTGGGCTCAGCCTCCCAAGTAGCTAGGACTACAAGTAAGCACTACCATGCCTGGCTAGTTTTGTATGTTTTTGTAGAGACAGGGTTTTGCCATGTTGCCCAGGCTGGTCTCGAGCTCACAGGATCAAGTGACCCTCCTGCCTTGGTCTCCCAAAGTGCTGGGAATATAGGTGTGAGCCACTATTTTCTCCATAGAATTTCTCCTTACTATTTTCTTATGTATTTGTCCCCCTCCACCTTGACACCTCTTCTTGTTTCTGCTTCTGTGGTGTATTTTTCACACCTGTAGTTATTTACTTGTCTTCTCTTTACTTACATTGAACTTTTATGGAACTACTGATACTTGACTTTTAGATCTTAAAAAAAAGAAAAAAAAAAAGCAATTTCAGGAGATTCTGCCCAGTGGATTTTGGGTGACTTTGTTGTGTCTTGATGTTCTGAGCACTTGGCACTGGATTTTAACTAGTCAGTCCCACGCACTAAGCCTTAGGACAGGACTTCAGAAAGTCCAGAGGAAAGGAAGGCGTGACTCCAGAGACAAAGATAAGAAATGTGAGGAGAAAAGGGAGTGCCCAGAGGACACCAGCAATGACCTCCATGAAGGAGAGGGACATGTTTAAATAAACACAACACTTCTTAGAGAGCTCTTAGTGCAAAAGAACCTGCATCAGTCCTAGGACCGGGGGCAGAGAAGCAAAGACAAGCTCAGGAAGACAAGAACTTTCAAAAACAGTGTCAGAAAAGCTAAAGCTGAGCTTTGCAAAAACAAGTGTTTTTGTTTGATTATTTTCTGTATTGGTGGTGTTGTCTATTCATTCCTATTGCTGTGAAAACACATTACCACAGACTTAGAGGCTTAAAACATCACAGATGTATAATCTTATGGCTCTGAGGTCAGAAGGCTGACATGGGTCTCACTGGACTGAAAATCAAGCTGTCACCACAACTGCATCCCTTCCTTCTGGAGGCTCTAAGGGAGAATCTGTTCCCTTGAATTTCCCAGCTTTCTAGAAGTTGCCCATGTGCCTTGGCTTATGGCCCCTTCCTCGCATTCTTGTAGCCAGAAATGTTGGGCCATGTCTTTCCACTCTGCCATCTCTTGGGCCCTCCCTCTTCTGTTTCCCTCTCCTGCTTTTCTTTCCTTTTGAGATAGGGTCTTGCTCTCTTGCCCAGGGTAGAGCACAGTAGCATGATCTTGGCTCACTGCAGCCTTCGCTTCCCAGGCTCAAAAGATTCTCGTGCCTCAGCCTCCCACATAGCTGGGATTACAAGTGCGTCTGGCTAATTTTTCTATTTTTAGTAGAGATGGGGTTTCACCATGTTGGCCAGGCTGGTCTCGAATTCCTTACCTCAAGTGATCTGCCTGTCTTGGCCTCCCAAAGTGCTGGGATTACAGGTGTGAGTCACCACGCCTGGCCCCCTCTCCCACTTATAAGGACCCTTGTGATAGGATCCACCAGAATAACCCAAGCCACCATCCCTATTTTAAGGGCAGCTGATTAGCAACTTTAATTCTCTCTGTGTTCCTTAATTCTATCTATATCTTCTTTGCTATGTAACATAACACATTCATTCGTGGATTCTGGAGATGAGGACGCAACTTCTTTAGGAAGCCTTTCTATCACAGTTTTGTTTGGAAGAAGATTAATATGAAAGATGAATAAGAAAGGGTAGACCTGCTGCTTTGGGAAGGTGGGAAATCTTAGCAGATGAAAGAGCCCACTCAGGCGCTCTCTGTTCCCTGAAAGATAAAACATGATTTTAACAGGACATTGTAACCTAATATAGGATTGAGATAGTGGAGCAGATGAGAATATTGGTTCACAAATTCAAGTGTGCAAGAAAGGTCACATTTCTCTCTTTCTTTTCTTTCTTTCTTTTCTTTCTTCCTTTCTTCCTCTTTCTTTCTTCCTTTCTTTCCTTTCTTTCCTTTCTTTCCTTTCTTTCCTTTCTTTCTTTCTTTCTTTCTTTCTTTCTTTCTTTCTTTCTTTCTTTCTTTCTTTCTTTCTTTCTTTCTTTCTTTCTTTCTCTCTCTCTCTCTCTCTCTCTCTCTCTCTTTCTTTCTTTCTTTCTTTCTTTCTTTCTTTTCTTTCTTTCCCTTCCTTCCTTCCTTCCTTCCTTCCGTCCTTCCGTCCTTCCGTCCTTCCGTCCTTCCTTCTTTCTTTCTTTCTTTCTTTCCCCTCCCTCCCTCCCTCCCTCCCTCCTTCCCTCCTTCCCTCCTTCCCTCCTTCCTTCCTTCCTTCCTTCTTTTGAGGCATTTCGCCCAGGCTAGTTTGCAGTGGCACGATCTTGGCTCACTGCAACCTCTGCCTCTCGGGTTCAAGCAATTCTTGTGCCTCAGCCTCCTGAGTAGCTGGGACTACAGGCATGCACCACCACACCCAGCTAATTTTTGTATTTTTAGTAGAGACGAAGTTTCATCATGTCAGCTAGGCTGGTCTTGAATTCCTGGCCTCAAGTGATCCACCTGCCTCAACCTCCCAAAGTGCTGGGATTACAGGCATGAGCCACCATTCCCAGCCACATTTCTCTATTTTCTTCTTTTCTTTTCTTTTTTTTTTTTTTTTTTTGAGACGGAGTCTGGCTCTGTTGCCCAGGCTGGAGTGCAGTGGCCGGATCTCAGCTCACTGCAAGCCCCACCTCCCGGGTTCACGCCATTCTCCTGCCTCAGCCTCCTGAGTAGCTGGGACTACAGGCGCCCGCCACCTCGCCCGGCTAATTTTTTTTGTATTTTAGTAGAGACGGGGTTTCACCGTGTTAGCCAGGATGGTCTCGATCTCCTGAACTCGTGATCCGCCCGTCTCGGCCTCCCAAAGTGCTGGGATTACAGGCTTGAGCCACCGCACCCGGCCTCTATTTTCTTCAAGTTGACTTAAACTGACTCCAAGTACCAGCTTGGAGTCTTCCTTGAACTTCTTTGCCAGTTTGGCAGGAAACCCAATTTAAATTACCAAAGCTCTCTTTCTCCAAAATTCAGGGGCTGCACCTTAAAACAATCATCATCATCAATGACATAACCCTACATGCTAGGCATGGTTCTAAGTATTTATATGTATTAATTGATTTAATCCTAACAACAATCCTGACACAAGGAATGCTACCACCCCCATTTTACAGATGAGGAACTGAGGCCCAGAGAGGTCAGGAACTTGCCCAAGGTCACGCAGCTCCAGGCCATTATGGCTGTGGATGTTAGCAGATGACAGAGCCACATTGTCCTGTCCAAACCCAGAGTGGTCCCTTGAAGGTTCTGTCTCAATGTCATGTGTGGGGTGTGAAAATTATTGCTCGAATAGGGCACTCTGCTGCCTGTGCCCATCGCTAGGGCACCACACAGCCATCAACCCAGTTCTCACCACTTCCTTAGCATTGCCCGGCCTTACTCCCTCCCACTCTGATTGATGTCTTCTTCTTCTTTTTTTTTTTTTGCCTCAGGGAGTTCTGTCTTACTCTTCAGTTGCCATCAAAAATATTTATCATAATCTTTCAACCAACACCAGAATAGTCAAGTAGGTACTTCTGCTTTTGGCCTTTGTGCAAAACTTCCCCATGGGAAGGAACACATAGGGACCCAGATGCCTTCACCAATCTTGGGATCAGGCCATTTCAGTGAGAAAACACCCACATTAATACTTCGAGATATCATCCTGTTACATAGGAAGGGAGTGCCCTGCACCTTTGAACTGGTTCAGATACATCCCAGAGCACGGAGAGGGGCTGCAAAGATGCCCAAACTCTGCTTGGTCCTGTTTGAAGTATCCTGGAGAAAGCAGGAGGTGCCAGGGACTGGCAGACATTGAAGCAACTTTCAAAAAACAGTTCAACCATTTTTTAGAGTTTAAATTTAAAAATGGAAAAAGAGGTAGATTCCAAAATTGACAACCAAACCTTGGCAAAATGTTTTGAAAAGATTATTAAATATGTAATTTGTAAGCCTTTAGCAGAGGAAATGGTCTGACTTCCTTTAATAATACAGTCATCACCAGACTGGAGGATCAGTGAGGTTTATACTCAAGGAGACTCTGGAATGTAGTAGGGACCTTAACAAAGACTCTTGTTATATCTTCAAGGTCAAGATGAAGAAATGTTGTCCAGGTGAAAACTTGGTTTGTAGCTGGTTCAACAAAAGTTCTCTAAGAGTGTTTGTCAATGGAATTCTATCAAGGAGGTGGGGTGGGCAGGGATCAGGGCAGTCCTAAATTGATGTGTGTTAGGCCTGATCACATTCAATATCTGAATAACTCATGTGATGATGCAGAAGGCATGTTTATGGAAGTGTAGCTTGCACTGCTGAGCTGAGGGTGGAGAGAAAGAGAGCTCACAGTTCAGATAACTGGCTCTTAGCACAGTGACTGCCACACAGCAAGTGACATCTTCTTTGCGAAGCCTCTACTGACCTGTGTTCGGTGAAGCTGAGTACCCTTTGTATTTCGGTGAAGAAATACAAAGCTGAGTGCTTTGTATTCCTCATGACCCTGTTTGTTGTATATATGTGTGTGCACAGGGCCTCTCCTACTAGACATTAGGCTCCTGAGGGGTAGTGACTGCCTTGTTCGTTTTTGTATCAGCATCTAGCATAGTGCCTGGCATGTTGTAGGTGCTTAACAAACATTTGTGGAGGGAAAGAAGGAAGGAGAGAAGGAAGAAGGGGAGAGAGAGGGAAGGAAGGAATTAAGTTGACTGTTGGTCATCTCTTCCCATATGAAGGGGTTGTGATCATTTATATTGTTGTGTAACAAGCCACTCCAACATTTAGTAGCTTAAAGCAATAATCATTGTATTTTCTCATGATTCTGTGGGTTAAGGATTCAGGCAGGGCTCAGCTGGGTGGCTCTTCTTCTCCACGTTATTGGCTGGGGCCATTTACTTGGCTGTATTTAGCTGGTGGCTTGGCTGGCCTGGAAGGTCAAGAAGGATTCATCTGTATGTCTGATGCTTCAGTGCTCCAGCAGGTAGCATCTCCCCCTCCATGTGGCTTGAACTTCCTCTCAGATTGATGGTCATGGGATGGTTAGATTTCTTACCTCACAGCATGTTTTCAAGAGAGAGCATTTCAACTGACAAAGACTTGCAAGAAGCTGTGAATCTCTTAAGGCCCAGTCTCAGAAGTTACATGATGCCATTTCCATTAAGTTCTTTCGGTCAAAACTGGTCACAGGGCCAGCCCAGATTCACAGACTTACTGGGAGAAGTAACTCAGGTTCTCTGGGGGTGCTCCTAGTGGCTGTGTGATGCGGTGAAACAATCCTAAACTTTAGAGGCAGGAAACCTGGTTTAAATCTTGCCCCCCTCACTTACCAGGTATCACATCACCTAGCTTCTCGAGATGAGGATAACAGCATCACCTCTTTCAGAGCACTATTGTGAGCCTCGAGTGAGATAATGCATTTGAAAGTGCTCTACAAAGGCCAGGCCAGTTATTATGAGTGGCAGAACTAGACACTGGGCCAGACATCTAACCCACGTCCTTCTCATCCCTTCCCACTATCCTTAGGAAGAAGCAATAAATACGTATTCATTGAGGGCCAGTGGACACAGGCCACCCTCTCTGTGGAGGGATTCTTTCTCATCCTAAATAAGCTGCAGGTTATGACATTGCCTTGTAACTCAATAGGTCTTGGGCTTCTGTTGCTGAGGACAGGGAATAGGGTTTCCAGGAGAAAGTGGAGTTTTTTTGTTTTTGCTAGGGGAGGTGTCTGATTTAAATCCAGACAGGAAATAAGAGCAGCAAGAAACATTTCTTTTCAAAAGGCTTTAAACTAACAATGTCCTTACCCTGCAACATCCCCCCTAGCCACCCCTTACCCATGGGTAGCACAGAATAAATCCTGACCCCACAGCCAGAGCATATTTGCCCAAGACTGTGGCTACAGACAGCCCAGCGTGGAGAGGCCAGCAAGGCTGACCAAGTGCCAGCCATTTCAGGTTTAACAAACAAACCTGCCGCAGAGAATTGGGTCATGTGTGTTCTTACCACAGAGGGCGACTGAACGGCCATTTCTCTCCTAACTGGTCTCCAAGCTTCCCCTGTAGTCTGTTCTCCACACAGCAACCAGTTATCCTTTTAAATCTTAAGTCAGGGCTGGGTGCAGTGGCTCACACCTATAATCCCAGAACTTTGGGAGGCTGAGGCAGGTGGATCACGAGGTCAGGAGTTCGAGACCAGCCTGGCCAACATGATGAAACCCTGTCTCTACTAAAAATACAAAAAATTAGCCAGGCATGGTGGCGCATGCCTCTAATCCCAGCTACTTGGGAGGCTGAGGCAGGAGAATCACTTGAACCCAGGAGGTGGAGGTTGCAGTGAGAGGAGATGGTGCCACTGCACTCCAGTCTGGGTGACAGTGTGAGACTCCATCTCAAAAAAAAAAAACAATCTTAAGTTAGAACTCTCCAGTGGCCCTTCAGCACATCAGGGTAGAAGCCCACATCCTCAGCTGTGAAGCCCTGCTGGGCCTGGCCTCTCTCTCACTCTCAAATGCTCACCTTTCCTCCCTCCCTCACTCCCCTCGTGGAACACACCAGGCTTTGGGTTTTGCACAGGCTGTCCCCCACATCTAGAACACTCTTCCTCCAGATATCGGTGTGGCTCACCCTCTCACTTCCTTCAAGTCTTTGCTCAAATTTCACCTTCTCAATGCGGCCCACTCTGACCATCCTATTTAAAATTGTAGCCTAGGGCAGGCATGATGGCTCATGGCTATAATCCCAGCACTTTGGGAGGCTGAGGCGGGAAGATCACTTGAGGTCAGTGGTTTGAGACCAGCCTGGCCAACATGGGGATACCCCGTCTCTACTAAAAATATAAAAATTAGCTGGCTGTGGTGATGCACACCTGTAATCCCAGCTACGTGGGAGGCTGAGGCATGTGAATTGCTAGAACCCAGGAGGAGAGGTTGCAGTGAGCCAAGATCATGTTATTACACTCTAGCCTGGGTCTCGCGACAGAGTGAGACTCTGTGTCAAAAATAAATAAATAAAATAAAATTGCAGCCTTCAACTTATTACCTTTATTGTCTTTCTCCCTTCACTAGAAGGTAAGCTCTATGAGGGCAGGGAGTCTGTTTTGTTCACCGATGTATCTCAAAGCGTCTAGAGCAGTTGCTGATTTGTGGTGCTCCCTGAAGTTCTCTGCTGCTATTTCCAGTATTCCCCTTTCTGGGCACATGGCAGAATTACACTCTCCCTACTCCTCTAGGACAGCCACATGATTTGGTTTGGTTCCTGAACTGAAAATTAAAGTAACTTGGCACTTCCAGCAGGAATGTTTAAGAACCAATGTGTGACTTGCTCCAACTCCCCCTTTGTCCTGTTATTGATGGGTGATGCCTCCCAGGGTGGTGGGACTTCATCAGCCCTCATCCCTCAGTGAGGAGCAGGTGGAACAGAGCCCCTGGAATCTGAGATGGACAGAGAGCATTGGCAAGAAAGGGGCTTTGCTGGCCAGGCATGGTGGCTCACACCTGTAATCCCAGCACTTTGGGAGGCCGAGGGGGGTGGATTGTCTGAGATCAGGAGTTTAAGACCAGGCTGGCCAACATAGTGAAACCCTGTCTCAACTAGAAAATACAAAAAAATTAGCTGGGAGTGGTGGTGGGTACCTGTAATCCCAGCTACTTCGGGAGCCTGAGGCCGAAGAATCACTTGAACCTGGGAGGCGGAGGTTGCCATGAGACGAGATTGCGCCACTGCACTCCAGCCTGGGCAACAAGAGCGAAACTCTGTCTTAAAAAAAAAAGAAAAGGGGACTTTGCTGCTGTCAGTTACTGAGATAGTGGGGATGTTTGTTATTACAGAATAACCTAGCTCATCCTGATGCAGTAGGCCCTCAATTAATATTTAATAAATTGACAATGAATCCTTTTGTA
The DNA here is from genome assembly GCF_003255815.1 of Theropithecus gelada. NCBI lineage: Eukaryota > Metazoa > Chordata > Mammalia > Primates > Cercopithecidae > Theropithecus > Theropithecus gelada. The sequence goes on from NC_037668.1 coordinate 187,107,690, forward strand.
GTCCTTATAAAATCCTGAGTTAAAAGAGCCCACTCTAGGGGTGTGTGTGTGTGTGTGTGTGTGTGTGTGTGTGTATATATATGTATAAAATAAATGATAATAATTATGGCTATTTTTTGAGTGGCAAGCACTTAAAATTTTGCAAGTCACGGATCTAAGCATTTATCATTTACTTCCCCACTTAATTCTCTCAATAACCCTATGACATAAGCGCTATTATCATTTCCATTTTTCAGATGAGGAAACTGAGGCCCAGAGAGGTTAGGAAAGAGGTTGGTGTCAGACCCACTGGACTCCACTTGAATTTAATGAACATTCTGGAGCTCACAGTGGGTGAACCCAGGCAAGCAGCCCCCAGGGGGCCGCAGTCGAGCTGTGCCACCTGGCCAGTGGAATACCTGTGGTCACCATTTCCTCTGCCAATCGATGTGCAGCCCCTGGGTGGAGAGCAAGCAGAGGTGTGGGCCTAGTTTCAGGGAGGCAGAAGACACTTGGCTAACCTGGCATGTGGGGTGATGGGTCACCTGGATGCCTCGTGTCTGGTTAACATCTTAGGATGTTTTAAGTGCTTTGGCTTCCAGTAAAATTTCCCCAAAATGTACTTTTGGGGGAAAAAACACCCAATCAGAAAAAAAAAATCCAACCCCATTCTTGCCCTTTAATTTTTAAATCCATGTGTATTCTTTGGGAAAATTCAGTCCATATGTTTCTCAGTCTTTTATACATGGAAATGTTTCCTAGGGAGTATTTGACTTCCAAAAGCCTCCGAACCTCCCCCCACTTTCCTGTCCCTGTCTTCTGCATTACCCCATCTCTCCCAACACTTTTAAAACAGGAATTCACATCCTGGCAAAGGCAAACTGTGGGGGAAGCGCTCAGGCTATACTCGAAGAAGTCTGAAGCCTGAATGACCCTGGGCCACTGAGATGCCCAAAGGAGCATCCCCCAGGGCCTGTCACCTCCGAGCCTCACAGCAAGTCAGGCAGGACGCTCTCATCCTTCCCGTGTGTGTCCACTCCACTCCCCGCACACTGCTTTTGGAACAATGGATGCCGGAGTTAGGACAGCCAGAAAGTACAAAGATGCATGTGAAACCAGATGGGGAGTCACATTTTGTTGGGGGCTGGATCCTGGGCGCATGAGAGTCTCACAGCTCTGCCCAGTGAGGGCTGATGGTGGCTCTTCCTGAGTGAGGGCTGGGTGGCAGGCGACCTGTGTGCAGTGCAGCAGGTCTGAAGTGCAGGCTGCATTGGGGCATTAAGCCAAGCTGCAGGAGGTGGAAGTCATAATAATTATTAATGCTTGCCATTTGTGTAGCACTTCATAGTTTTAAAAAATGCTGTCAGCAGTGTGATGTAGCCAGTTGTTTTGGGGCCAGAAAACTTTGATTTGGATTATTTGTCCTGGCTGTGCAACCTGGACAAATCGTCTCATCTGTCTGAGCCTCAATTTACTCCGCTGTGAAATGGGAACGATAACAACTCCCGCCTCATATGTTAGCTGTGAGTCTCCGGATGAAACGTCCGTGAACACCCTTTCAAGCTGTGAAGTGCTAACAGCTAAGGTGCTGCTGCGGAGGTGACGCCGCCACTCACTCAGTCTCACACCTTGATGTGCAAGGGCATGACCTACTTAAGGATGACACATGAACTTTCAAGTTTCCATTCTTTATTTTAATCTAAAAAGAAAACAGATGGTACCACTGTCTGACTTCTTGGGTGCTCCCCATGGTCAAAACTATGTGTGGGTCTCCAGATTCTGGACGCTGGGGCCCATTTCCAGGAGGCACCACGGAGCCTCCTTGGGGAGAGCTTGTCCTAAGGGAAGAAGGCAGGGCATGGCTGTCTGATAGAGAAGGGTGGCTTTGAGTGCCTCTGGGGAATCAGACCAAGAGACAAAAAGGATGGAATGGCTTCCGTGGGTGCTCCCTGAGCCCCCAGGAGCACAGGGCAGCTGAGCAGAGGCTCACATAAAGAGGCTGTATTGGTCCGTTTTCATGCTGCTAATAAAGATATATCTGAGACTGGGTAATTTACAAATGAAAGAGGTTTAATGAACTCACAGTTCCACGTGGCTGGGGAGGCCTCACAATCATGGCGGAAGGTGAAAGGCATGTCTCACATGGCGGCGGATGAGAGAAGAATGACCCCCAAGCAAAAGAGGTTCCCCATATAAAACCATCAGATCTCGTCAGTTATTCACTACCACAAGAACAGTATAGAGGAAACGGCCCCCACGATTCAGTTATTTCCCACTGACTCCCTCCCACAACACGAGAGAATTGTGAAAGCTACAATTCAAGATGAGATTTGGGTGGGGACGCAGAGCCAAACCACATCAGAAGTCTAGCATGGAGACGCCTCAGCAGCCCATCCACAGTGGCCCTGTGTCCCTCCCTGGGTTCGGTGGTAGACGACTTTGCAGGGAATGGAAGGAGGCACAGCAGGGTGGGGCGGGCGCCACAGTACTGTCCCGACATGCATTGACACAGCCTGAGGACTCTGAGGATAATGGGGTATTGATGTGGGCATCCCATAACAGCGGGTAGAGGCAGACTGGGAAGCAGTGTTGATCCTGTGACTGTGACTTTATTTGGCTCAGGAGCATGTGTGTGGGAAGTTGGGTCCCCAAGACAGAGCTCGAAAGCCTTAGCATGGCACATGGGGTGTGGCCGGGTCCCTGTCTGTGCCTCCCCCGGTGGCATCCTGGTCCTGCCTCTTACAGCTCTGTGTCTTTGCCCAGTCTGCTCCTTGGCCTGAAGGTTCTCCTCCTGGAAACTGCCCCTGGCGACACACACATGAACACATGGTACACGTAGGGTGCAGCCTTCCACGTGTACTGCTGGCCTTTTCCGATCCTTTGCTAAAATGCACCCCCTGCCTCCAGCGAGCCACCTTCTAGCCCAGCACCAACAACTACACCTGGCTGCTTGACAGCAGGCCTTGTGTCCAACTCCTCGCTTTCCCTCAGGGCCCAGCACAGCGCTTGATAAATACTGATGCAAAGCATGTATAAAAATGAATTAATAGGTGGAGAGGATGAGGGACTCACCCAGGATTCAGACCACGATGAAAATCCACATCTTCTGAAGCAACAGCATTTCTGTGCTCTCGCCCTTCTAGCTGCCTCCGGGGCTCCTGTGGAGGGATGACGGCCTGGGACACACAGCCCCACGAGCCCTGTTTGCAGCCAGCACTCTCATTTGGCCTGGGGTGGCCAGGACAGCAGTCACCCAACCTGCATCACTCCAGCCAGGGCCCGCCTGCCCGCTGCAGGGGCCTTAGCTTTGTAAGCTGCCCTGGGCATCCCTGGCCATCCCTGGCCACTCCTGGCTTTGATTTTACTCAAGGTTCTCAGTGGACGTCTTTCTGAGCAGGAATGAAAGTCTGACAAGACTGAGGAAGCGGCAGCCAATCCAATGCAGGCCTCCTGAGGAGCTGCCTCCAGCTGAGAGGCGTTTTTGCTGCACATTAAGATCACCTGGGGAGCTTTGAAACCCACCAATGCCCAGGCTCCCCCCACTTTATCAATTATGTCAGACTCTCTGGGGGTAGGACGCAGGCATCAGTCTTTACAACTCCCCAGGTGACTCCAATGTGTAACTAAATTTGAAAAAAGATGATCTAGGGAACTTTAAAGAAATACCCATGTCCTGGTCTCACCCCTAAATTAGGCTGTCTCTGAGCTGGGCATGGTGGCCCATGCCCACAATCTCAGCTACTCACAGGAGGCTGAGGTGGGAGGCTCACTTAAACCCAGGAGTTCGAGTCCAGCCTGGGCAACATAGTGAGGCCCCTGTTTCAGAAAATAAAAGATTTAAAAATGTTACGCTCTTGCTGGATGTCTGACCATCATTTCCTGTGGTTGTAACAGGTCTCCAGGTGATCCCAATGTGTAGATGAGGCAAGAACCGCCCATCAAGCCTGAAGCATTCATTGTGCCAATGGAATCTGCAGCCCAGAGAGATCGAGGCACTTGCCTGAGGGCATGTACTACACGGAGAGACCAGGCCATGAGCTCAGCTCCAGGGTCCTGGATCCTAATCCAGGGTTCTTCCTGTCACAAGGCAGAGGACACACATGGGGACTCCTCGCTACTCATTTCAGTTTAGGTGTTGGGTTGCCACATTTAGTATAAAGAGGTTGCAAAGCCACTCTTGATCAGCGAGCTTACACAGGGTAACCTATCTACTCCCCTCGACTTTTATCAAACCCAAGGGCAAATCCTTTGGAGAGATATTACCCGACTCTGGGAACAGAGTTAGAGTTCTTGTGGCATGACTACTGACACAGATGGTGATGTTAAAATGCAAACTTACACTGGGTAAAACTGGAAGAAAGAACAATTCCCAGAGGAATTTTCTGGGCTGCACACACCCTGGGGTCTCCTGGAACCTGCCTGAGGTTTCTAGTGTCTTTTTTTTTTTTTTTTTTTTGAGACGGAGTTTCGCTTGTCGCCCAGGCTGGAGTGCAGTGGCACGATCTCAGCTCACTGCAACCTCTGCCTACTAGGTTCAAGCAATTCTCCCGCCCCAGCCTCCGGAGTAGCTGGGATTACAGCTGCCTGCCACCATGCCCAGCTAATTTTTGTATTTTTAGTAGAGACAGGGTTTCGTCATGTTGGCCAGGCTATTATCGAACTCCTGACCTCAGGTGATCCTCCCACCTCAGCCTCCCAAAGTGCTGGGATTACAGGCATGAGTCACCGCACCTGGGCTCTAGTGTCTTTTGTCCTGATTCATAGCACTTTTTTCTGTCCTTCCTGCCATGTGGTTCAGTGGGAGCATCGTGGACTTGGTATAGGCTGCCTGGGTTTCCTGCCACCTCCACCAAAAATAGGTGTGAAAGCCAACATGTAGTGCCATGTGCAGGCACTGTACGTGCAGATCCACGACCTCTCTTCACACATACGAGAATTAATACTCAGGTAGGGATCATTAAATGCCCATTTCACAGATGAGAAAACTAAGATTAATAGTTTGCTCCAGGTTACCTGGGTAGTGATAGAGCTGGGATCTCAGCTGAGGATGCAAAGTCCATGCTTTCTCCCCTAAAGCACCCCGAACCCCAGCATGGGTCCTACCCAGACAAAATCCTCCTTGTCTTTTTTTGTTGTTGTTTTGAGACAGTCTCACTCTGTCGCCCAGGCTGGAATGCAGTGGTGTGACCTCAGCTTACTGCAACCTCTGCCTCCCGGATTCAAGTGATTCTTCTGCCTCAGCCTCCCGAGTAGCTGGGATTACAGGCACCTGCCACCACGCCTGGCTAAATTTTTGTATTTTTAGTAGAGACAAGGTTTCACCATGTTGGCCAGGCTGGCCTCAAACTCCTGACCTCAGGTGATCCGCCTGCGTTGGCCTCCCAAAGTGCTGGGATAACAGGCGTGAGCCACCACGATTGGTATCTTTTTTTTTTTTTTTTTTTTTAAGACAGAGTCTCGTTGTGTTGCTCAGGCTGGAGTGCAATGGTGCCATCTTGGCTCACTGCAACCTCTGCCTACCGGATTCCAGCGATTCTTGTGCCTCAGCCTCCTGAGTAGCTGGGACCACAAACGCACACAACCACACTTGGCTAATTTTTGTCTTTTTAGTCAAGACAGGGTTTTGCCATATTGGCTAGGCTGGTCTCGAACTTCTGGCCTCGAGTGATCCTCCTGCCTTGGCCTCCCAAAGCGCTGGGATTACAGGCAGGAACCACCATGCCTGGCCCCTCCTTGTCTTTTGAGACCTCAGTGACTCACTTCCTGACCTTTTAACCCACACTGTAGCCTGGATTGAGCCTGGTCTGTCTGTCTGTTCCATGGAATGGGGCAACAGGGGATTGGGTACCATCTCTAACTAACTCTTGACTGCTGGGCATCTGGCCCATAAGGGTAGCCCAGAAAAGTGTGGTGCCTTCTATGGCCACCTGGGCCCCCGGTGCCTGAATTCTCCGCCCCGTGAGGGCGCGAGCCAGGTGCTGAGGCAGCAGAGACTTTGCTCCACTCTGCCCTGTCCAAGATCTCATCTCCTAGAGTTTCCTCTTAAATTTAAGAGGTCTCCTTCCCAGGAGGCTTCTTTCAGATCCAAATATACAATCAGGGGAAGGTAACTCCAAGCCATGATCATCTTGACATGAACTTACTTGGAATAGGACGGAGGACTGGCACTTTTATTTTTATATGACATTTTTATTATTAACATAACTTTGCAATAACATTAAAGGAATTTAAAAGCATGCCGTGCATAACCCCTTCTACTCCTCTTACACAATTGTTTTCATTTATCTGTGCCCCTTTCTAACTTTAGTAGGAGAAATACACATTTTTTACTTATTTCTAATCACAGTGTTTATAAACAATTTTATGTTCTGCTTATTTTACTTAGGACCAGCTTATAAATGTGTTTTTAGACGCTCGTCTTCATGTTGATCCATTCTAACATCTGTAGAGTCTTCCATAACATTTTTTTGCTGTAGTTAAATTGTTCCTCAATAGTTGAAGATCGAGGCTCATCTTATAAATAATTTTGTGATGAACATCTTTGTACATACATCTTTCTTTTTAGGGGGAGTTATTTCTTTTTTTTTTTGAGACAGAGTCTCGCTCTGTTGCCCAGGCTGGAGTGCAGTGGCCGGATCTTGGCTCACTGCAAGCTCCACCTCCCGGGTTTACTCCATTCTCCTGCCTCAGCCTCCCGAGTAGCTGGGACTACAGGCACCTGCCACCTCGCCTGGCTAGTTTTTTGTATTTTTTAGTAGAGACGGGGTTTCACCGGGTTAGCTAGGATGGTCTCGATCTGCTGACCTCGTGATCCACCCGTCTCGGCCTCCCAAAGTGCTGGGATTATAGGCTTGAGCCACTGCGCCTGGCCGGGAGTTATTTCTTTAGGTATGTTTTGGAGGGGCAGAGAGGCCAGGACTGGTGAGGAGCTGTGAGATTGGAAGGGGTGTGTGAGGAGGAATGGAAGGTCGAGGAAGGGAAGGAAGAGAAACATTTGCTCACACAGAAGCTTCCCAACCACCACCTGACAGGCAGTTACCCGCACCAGACATCACTAGGAACTTCTGTGCCATCTCTGGCTCTGAAAACCTTTTCCCTCTTCTCTGCCTACATTTATAAAAGTTGGCCATGAGGAAAGACCTCACCTGTGAACCCTACTTATTTAGAGCACAAGGCTGCAGAGCAGTGCATGCATCTATGTGTGCTTGAAGAAGAGAACAGAGGCTGGGTGCAATGGCTCACATCTATAATCCCAGCAGTCGGTATGCCAAGGCAGGTGGATTGCTTGAGTCCATGAATTTGAGAACAGCCGGGGCAACATGGTGAAACCCCATCTCTACATAAAATAAAAAATTAGCCAAGCGTGGTGGTGCACACCTGTAGTCTCAGCTACTCGGGAGGCTGAGGTGGGAGGCTAGCTTGGGCCCAGGAGGTTGAGGCTGGAGTGAGCAGAGCTTGTACCACTGCACGCCAGCCTGGAGAATGGAAGGAAGCATGAGCTGGTCTTGTTTTCCTTGTGAAGGTTGGGCTGAGGATGGAATGTAATACACGCAGAAATGCCGGCTTAGACCTATTAAGGAAGTACCGTGTGCTGGATGCTAAGTGCTTTGTGTAAATGATCTCACTGCATGCTCCCATGCGGCGAGGCAGGTGTCGCACATCCTCTCCAGGCGCTGGTCGGTGGTGATCACAAGGTTTAATCCACATATGTCTGACTTACTTCACTTCCAAGCCCAAGTGGCAAGGAAGACTTAAGTCATTTCCCAACAACTTCGGGAGGCAGCTGGAACTCTAACCCACACCCCCACCCAGGCTGGAAGAGAGGCTGTGCTGTCGGTGGCGCAGGGTGGCGGTGAGGCGGCAGGCAGAAGTGCCTGGGAGAACTGAGGAAGGCAGCGGCGAAGTTGGCTAGAGGATGTTCTCTAAACGCCGAAGAGGAATTTCTCATCCTTCCAATTGGGGCTGTAATTGTTAACGCACACGTTCTGTGCCTGTGTCCTGTGTCAGAAGCTGCTGGAAGGCAGGGTCTGGTCGCATTCTACCTTGGTCCTGAGTGGTGACCAGGACCCCGTCACTGTGGGCTGGAAGCAATGGTGGCCGAGCTGAGCTGCGAGGACAGGTGGGGTCCCAGGTGGTGTCAGGAAATGGGAAGGGCACCCCCAGCAGGGGAGAGAGTATGAGCTCAGGCTGGGGGAGGGGAACGAGCCCGGAGTGTGACGGGGCCAGGAGGAGATGGAACTCTCGAGGTTGGGTCCCTCCTGGGGAAAGGTGAGAATGAAGGCTGGGAACAGGGCCCCTGAGCGAGCTTTTGACCTCCAGAACGATCCTTCTCCAGGTCTGTTATCTGGCTCAGAGCCGAGAACAGCGATGGCCCGAGGCGGCTGATTACATTTGGCACTTTCTTGCAATCAGGGAAGGGGAAGAAATAACCCAATGCTAGATTAGGTAAACAACCAGGATCCAAGTTGCCACGTCCAGACCCTGAGTGAAAACAGGCTGCAGTTCAAACAACACTTCCAGATGAGCACAGTCTTGCGGATGCTCCGAGGGAGGGAGGCGGTGGTGCCTTCTCTGCGGGTGGGGCCCAGATGCAGCCCTGGCCAAGGCAGAGTCTTGGGGGGCAGGTGGTGCTCGGGCCAGACCAGTCCCACAGCACCCCCACAGCACCCCCACAGCACCCCCACAGCACCCCCACGGCACCCCCACGGCACCACCACGGCACCCCCAAAATTGCTGCATGGGAGGTGGGAGAAGATCTTTCCTCTGCAAACCCTCCTCTATTCCTCACCGCTGCTGTCCCTCCAGAGACTCCAGAACCTACCAGGAAATGCTGGGAGGCAGAGACCATCTTCTGGAATGGCCAGGGCTTGCTCTAGAAGCCTCTCTGGCCTTGGTTCTGGGTCCCCAACACCCTTACCCTGTTCTCCAGAGCTGGCAGTGGGGAGACGTGGTCAGCCCTCTCTCTGGGTCCCACCTCCTGGGCCGTTTGCTAATTTGAGTTGGAACTCTGGTGTTAAGTAAAAACACCAGGGATTCCTGGCAAGGACTCACACAAAATGAGAATGAGAAGTGCCTCCAAGTCTTCCCAAGCCATGTAAGCAAACAACTCAAGCTGTTGACGGCCTCTGGAGAATACCTGTTGGCAACAGACAGTCCAAACCACCTGCCTGGGCTTGGGAGCTTCCTCTGCCTGTGGTTCGTGTTAGACATCCCAGCCCATGCATCCGACAGACCGCTGGATATTTCCATCTGAATGGAGACACCCCAAGCTCAAGGTCAAAACCAAGCTGACTCCAGGCCTCTCAGGTGTCTGTGTCTCCACTCTGTTCTCTCCCTGGGCTGGCACCTCCTTCCACCTGGAGACTAGGGCCAGGCACATGGGATGCACTTTGACCTCCTCTGTCCAGACACCAAATAATGCCCAGCTCCATGCCATCCTCTCCACCTCTACTGCTGCATCCCTGGTTCAAGGCTCTCGTTCTGAATGGCTGCAGCCCACTGTTGAGTGACCTTCCTGCTTCTCTGTCTTGACCTCTGTCCTGTCCTCCAGCCTTGACCCAGATACAGGGGAGTCCCTGCCAAATGCAAAGTTGATCATGCATCCACCCCCACTCCCATAGAATATACACCAGAGAAAGCAGTTGAAAACCAAATCCTTGTAGGGCAGCCTTCTTACAAGAGTCAAGTGGTGGCACAGTTTCTGCTAGTCAGAAAATAATCTCTGCCCGGCTTCCTTCCCCTGACAGGAAGGGATGGGGAGAAAAGGTGAGGGCTGAATTTATGGCTTATTGTGTAGGTCTGCATGGAGAAGGAAGGTCTTAGTGGCCTCTGAAGGCTCATACTGTGAGAAACGTGGGTGGAACCCGCCAGGCACGCTGTGTTAAATTGGAAAGAGTAGCATGAACACAACCTTACAAGAAAATATTTTTCTGTCTCCGTTACCACCAAAGCAGCACGCTTACCCCGTTTCCCCACCTCCCCCGCTCTACCTCACATGCACCCAGCACTCAGATTGTGATCTTTAATAGCTTTCTCCATTAAAAGGAACCAGGATTATTTGGAGGAGAGCTGATTCCATATCTTGAAGCAGGAAACAATCAGAATGGGTCTGGAACATCTTGTTGCCAGGAGGTGAGGATGTTTTCAGGAAGTCAGGAGCAGCACTGCCAGGACAAAGGAGTCAAACCAAGGGTGCTCCGGAGCCACGCCTTGACATTTGAACATTAATTGGAACAGGTTGAGCTAAAGACAGACTGGATTCATTACAATCCTCAAAAATCTTTAAGTGTACAGAGAAGCGGTTGGAGATTAAAAGGAGGGTGGATCTAATGGAATATGTTCATTTGTACTGACTTTTTTTTTTTTTTGAGACACAGTCTCGATCTGTTGCGCAGGCTGGAGTGCAGTGGTACCGTCTCGGCTCACAGCAACCTCCGCCTCCCAGGTTCAAGTGATTCTTCTGCCTCAGCCTCCCAAGTAGCTGGGATCACAGGCATGCACCACCATGCCTGGCTAAGTTTTGTATTTTTAGTAGAGATGGGGTTTCACCATGTTTCCCAGGCTGGTCTCGAACTCCTGGCCTCAGGTGATCCGCCTGCCTTGGCCTCCCAAAGTGCTGGGGTACAGGATTTAGCCCCCGTGCCTGGCTGTGTATTGACTTTTATAAGTAGGGCATTTCCTATGAGCAGGTCTTTTGTTTGTTCTGTTAATTGTGTATTTGTATATGAAGATAGATATGAGTCTGTCTCTGCTGTGTAAGCAGGAAAGAAGAAATGCAGGGAACTCCGAGTCAGCCAATTTGAGGAAAAGTAGGCACTGTCCCAGGGCAGGGTTTCTCAGCCTGGGGGTCACACATGACAACTGGGTAAAGAAAGGTCCCTCATGTGTTCCCAAGGGGCCTGGGGAGAAGCACAAACTTCACGGACTCCATGCCTCCTCCCTCAGCGGATGAAACTTCATGACGGCCCCTACAAGTCATTATACAACACCAGTGAGGACACACACGTTTTTAATAATCTAACGGTCCAGGTCACCAATATATCATGATGACAGGGCAATGGACTGTGTAATGCTGCCAAGTGAGATGTGAACTCATCTCATTCCAGGGGGAAAATTCAATGTTGCAAAACCCAAACACCTTTCCAAAAGGTGTGGACTTTAAAAGTCTTAATGAAGTAACAAGGTTTAATGATGAAAAGGGAGCTCCCCTTATTTGAACCGTCTTGGACTTCGCAACCCAGCCTCATATCCTCACCCAGAATCAACTGTTCAACCACCCAGACTCTGCAATCCCAGCAGTTTGAGGTGGTTCTTTTTCTTCTTGTGGTCTGGTAAGATTGTTAAAAACCCTAGGAAGGTAAAAATAGTACTTGGTAAAAATCACTGAAATCCTAGGAAGGTGTCAAAATTGGCACCCCAGGAAGGTGTGGAACTTAGGATAAAAAAGCGAAATCCACTGTATTAGCACTTTTATAACAGGCTTTGCTGTAAGGGTATTAAACAGTTCAGAATCATGACTTTTTTTGAGTTTTATATATTTAATACCTTTAGAGTATATAACCTCTTAAGAGGAGCTGCTCTTTATGAATTTAATTAAATGTTTGGTTGAAGGTGTTTGCTTAACTTTGCAATCAAGCTAAATATTTGTGAAAATCCATTTGCTAAATGCATGATTTTTTTTAATGGGACAGGGTCTCACTCTGTCACCCTGGCTGGAGTGCTATCATGTGACCATGGGTCACTGCAGACTCGACCTTCCGGGCTCAAGTGATCCTGCCACCTCAATCTCCCGAGTAGCTGGGACCACAGCCTTGTGCCACCACATCTGGCTAATTGTTTGTTTTTTGGTTTTTAAAGAGATGATGTCTTGGCTGGGCATGGTGCCTCATGCCTGTAATCCCAGCACTTTGGGAGGCCGAGGCGGGTGGATCACTTGAGGCCAGGAGTTTGAGACCAGCTTGGCCAATGTGACGAAACCCTGTCTCTATTAAAAACACAAAAATTAGCTGGGCATGGTGGTGCGTGCTTGTAGTCCCAGCTACTCAGGAGGCTGAAGCACGAGAATTGCTTAAACCTGGAAGGTGGAGGTTGCAGTGAGCTGAGATTGTGCCAATAAACTCCAGCCTGGGCAACAGAGCGAGACTCTGTCTCGAAAAAATAAATAAATAAAATAAAAAATAAAAAAGAGATGAGGTCTTTTTATATTGCCCAGGCTGGTCTCAAACTCCTGGGCTCAAGGGATCCTTCTGCCTTAGCCTCCAAAGTACTGTACTGGGATTGCAAATGTGAACCACCACACCTGGTCATGATTTTTTTTCCCCCCCGAGATGGAGTCTCGCTCTGTCGCCCAGGCTGGAGCACGATCTCGGCTTACTGCAACCTCCACCTCTCAGGTTCAAATGATTCTTCTGCCTCAGCCTTCCAAGTAGCTGGGACTACAGGCATGTACCACCACACCTGGCTAATTTTTGTATTTTTAGTAGAGACAGGGTTCCACTATATTGGCCAGGCTGGTCTCAATCTCCTGACCTCGTGATCCACCCGCCTCAGCCTCCCAAAGTGCTGGGATTACAGGCGTGAGCCACCACACCCGGCCAATTTTGTTTTTTAATATACTTTATTTTGTAGTATATTACATATATATATAGTATATAATATATGTAGTATATTACAGTATATGTTAGGTTCACAGCAAAATTGAGTAGAAAGTACAGAGAATTTCCATGTATGCCCTGCCCTCACACACAATCTCCTCCACTGTCAACTTCCCAAATCACAGTGGTACTACTGACACAGGATCATCACCCAGAGTCCACAGTTTACATTACCATTCACTCTTGGTGCTGTACATTCGATGGGTTTGGGAAAATGTATAATCACATGTATCCACTATTATAGTATCATACAGAATATTTTCACTGCCCTAAAAATCCTCTGTGCTCCATCTATTCATCCTCCCCTCGCCCCTAGTCCCTGGCAACCACTGTTCTTTTTTTTTTTTTTTTGAGACAGAGTCTTGCTCTGTTGTCTAGACTGGAGTGCAGTGGTGCGATCTTGGCTCACTGCAAGCTCCACCTCCTGGGTCCACACCATTCTCCTGCCTCAGCCTCCCAAGTAGCTGGGACTGCAGGTGCCCGCCACCACGCCAGGCTAATTTTTTTGTATTTTTAGTAGAGACGGGGTTTCACCGTGTCAGCCAGTATGGTCTTGAACTCCTGACCTCGTGATCCACCCGCCTCGGCCTCCCAAAGTGCTGGGATTACAGGCGTCAGCCACTGCGCCCGGCCACCACTGTTCTTTTTACTCTCTCCATAGTTTTGCCTTTTCCAGAATGTCCTATCATTGGAATGATTCAGTATATGGGCTTTGCAGACTGGCTTCTTTTACCTAGCAATACGCATTTCAGTCTTCTCCATGCCTTTTCATGGCTTGACAGCTCATTTGTTTTTATCACTAAATAATATTTCATTGTCTGTGTATACCACAGTTTAGCCATTCATTTACTGAAGGACATCTTGACTGATTCCAAGTTTTGGCAATTATGAATAAAGCTGCTGTAAACATTTGTGCGCAGTTTTTTTTTTTTTTTTAATGGACATTAATTTGCAATTCATTTGGGTACATACCAAGAGGCACGATTGCTGGGTCATACGGAAAGAGGATGTTTAGTTTTATAGGAACTGCCAAAGTGTCTCCCAATGTGGCCGTACCATTCTGCATTCCCACCAGCAATGAATGAGAGTTCCTGTTGCTCCTCATCCTTGCCAGCATTTGGCGTTTTGGATTTTGGCCATTCTAATCGGTGTGAAGTGGGACCTTGTTTGAAATACATGTACTAGCTATGTAGTGTGTGACTATTTAGAGCAATGTTCATAGTTTAAGGAGTGATGATTGTTAAAAATGCTTAAGATTAATAATGGGCATTAAGCCAGGTATAAACAGTAGTTGGTTTTCCTCTCCATGCCCAGGAATTCTACAGATTTGCAGTGCCTTGAATATGACAGGAACAGTGCAGGACTGTGTGCGAGTGGAGGTGGCTAGGGACCACATTCTCTCCATGGTAGACTAGCAGTATTTTGAGGGGAGTGTCAAGGGAAGATGGGTCAATCAAGATTGGAGAGGGTGGACACAGGACTCGGGGCGGGGGTGGCTAGGGAGGGCCGCATTGCTCTCCATGATGGTCTAGAAGTATTTTGAGGGGAATGTTAAGGAGAAAAGGGTCAATCAAGGTTGGAGAGCACGGGGGAAAAAGCAATATGGCAGAAGATCAAAGCCCAGGATTGTGTCAATGGCCAAGGAAAAATTTAATAGGGTGGTTTAATATTTTGTTTGATGTGATTAGCATTGCTGTGATGTGAACCTTCTTTTGTTTTAATAAGTTGGCTACACTATAAACGCCTTACGTGAGTGGTTTTATGAAACTCCAGGAAAAATGTCCATGCCCGCATCCATGAGGGACAGAAAGAAGGAACAGCCATGGGCAGGGGGAGGTGAGTGAGACTGAGACACTTGGGGCAACAGCCTGAAGCGACTTCATTAATGTGGTTCTCCTCCCTCCAAGGACTGCTTAGGGATGGTGTGCCAAGGAAGTGGGTGAAAAGGTAACAGGTGACATATGATGCAGGCGTGTTCGAGCCAGCCCTTATCAGCTTGCAAGTTGATTGTTAAATTTGCAGGAATTTTGGTGAGCTGGACATCAAACCATTGGTAGAGTGAAGCCAACCACGATGGGAGGTATTCTAATATTTACACCACAGAAACTGGTACAAACATTACAAATCAGCACTCACTGCCCCCACCCCTGCCCACAGCCTGTTAAACATTGACCAGCGCACAACCACATATGACGCCATTTCTTTTCTTTTTTTTTCCTCCCTTTTTAGAGACAGGGTCTTGCTCTGTCACCCAGGCTGGAGTACAGTGGCTCAATGATAGCTCACTGTAGCCTCAAACTCCTTGTCTCAAGCATTCCTCCCACCTCAGCCTCCTGAGTAGCTAGGACTACAGGTGTGTGCCACCACACCTCACTAATATAAAACATTTTTTTTTTTTTTGTGGAGATGGGGTCTTGCTATGTTGCCCAGGCTGGTCTCGAACTCCTGGCCTCAAGCAATCCTCCAACCTCGGCCTCCCAAAGTGCTGGGACTACAGGCATGAGCCACTGCGCCCAACCATGAGTCCATTTCTGATCTTGCTGCCATCCTCTTTCCAGGCTCATTTTGTGTTACTTCCTGTTTTCACTCAGATGCCAAAGCAGTCACAGTTTCTACCTCCTGGTCTGCAAATGCACTGCACTTACCCTGGCTCCTTTCCAGTTTGCAACTCAAATATCACCTCCTGGGGCTGCTGCCAGCACAGACAGTGCTTGAACACCTTAGGAAAAGGTGTCTGACCCCATGGGGCCCCTCCTTGCGCTCCCCTCCCATCCTCTCCCCTACAGTTCGAGGCCCTTGAGTTGGGCCTGCACATTCACTCACTTCTGAATGAGGAGAGCCTGGTGTGGGCCGCACCCCCTCAGCTTCTGCAGAACTAACCTCTCCTGGTGGTGTCGTGCCTCAAGGACAGCCATGGTGGGACCAAGTGGCGGCTGATGCCATCTTTGAAGTTAGAGGGAACAGTCTGCAGAGCTTCCCCGGATGAGGCGAGGTGAGGGGCAGCAGGGGTGCATGCGGATGACAGGGAATGAAAGAGAAGACCCCTCATGTGCTGAGGCCTGAAGCCCGGCTCTGGTGTGGCAGGATTCCTGGCCTGAGCCTGCCTCTGCTAGGGAGGGAGGAACAAATATCCCAGCGTGAACTGGTCCCCAGGGCTCTGGGATGGCTCCAAGGTGTCCCTGCATCAGGTCACACTGTCTCTGGACCACCCTCTGTCTCTGCTGTTGCTCCCGGTCAGAGCCATTTTCTGACTTGTCAGCAGGACTGGAAATGGCGACTTGAATGAAAAATGCAAGCTGCAGGGAGAATTTTTAGGGCTGCAGAGAGAACTGCTCTCGCGGCTTTTACAAGGCTCTCTTTTCCCAAAGACGGCGCCATCCCAGAGCATTTAAAACTTGTCCCTGCCCTCAGCTCCGCCAATTCCTGTTAGAGGGGAGGGGAGGGAAGATGAAGAGAAAAACAGGGGAAGACGCCTGCTGAGTCAGCCCTGGGAACCGAAAGACGAGCCGGCCCCTGCACACCCTGCCTCCCCTCGGTTCACCAAGGACAGGCAGCAGTCAGGAGGGGCTGCCAGAGACTGTGCCCTCTCACCCGCTTCCTTACTCGGAGCAGCGCCCGTCACAAACCCTATTGACTTTAGAATGCTATGTGTTGTTTAAAAGTTCATTTGACACAAGCCAGTCTTCCTCAGGGTGTTCGTTGTTGCCACCCCCAGCAGGAGAGTGCTTTGGGAACCAAGAGAGTAAGCGCAGCAGAGAGGAGTAAGCAGCAGAGAGGAGTCCTGCCCAGGTGCCTGGCCTGCCCTGGGCCTGGTTGGGATGTGCGCTTCAGTTACCTTACCTCTCTGGTTTCAGATTCCCCTCTGAGTGGCCAAGATTTCTTTTCCTGGAAAGCCGAGCACCTGTTTTTCCCGAGCCTCTGGTGCCCGAGCCATCACCACTGCTTTCCTGGGAACCACTCCAGGGTGGTTGACTTGGTACCTTGCAGAAACCCTTTTGCTCAAAAAAAATCTACCTCTGAGCCAGGCGTGCCTGCCAGGAGAGACCTGGGAATACGAAATGCCTTAGCAGGTTTGCGCTGAGGCTGAAAGCAACTAAATGGCTGACTGCGATCATGTGGAGCTTCTTGTCCTTCTGACCTGAGAAACTCAAGCATCACGTATTTTCTTGTGTTTTCTTTCTCCCTTTTCTGCTTATGACTAAAATAGGTGCTAAAATAGGCCACCGTCCTGCTGCCTCCATCGAAACACACTATGGCTCTAAGACGAAAAGATGCAACCCTTTTTATGACTCGTGGACCTGGGGTCATCCCTCAGTGCTTATTGTGCTCTTGACATAAATGATGACCCTGCAAACAGCTACTGGTGCTTCCTGTAGGCCAGCATTGTGTTAAGCAATGTACAGGCACCATCTTATTTAATCGTTTCAACTACCTGGTGAGGAAGGGAAGTATTATTTTTACCATCATTTTCTAGGTGAGAAAAGCAAGCCTCAGAAAGTTACGAAGTTGATCACACAGCTCATATGCAGTGGTGTTGGAATGTAGACTCAAATATTTCTACAATACTGCCTTCCTGTGACTTGTAAATTCAGTCCAGTTGTGAAGTGCAAAGTCTTGCTTGGACTGGTGATATGGTTTGGCTCTCTGTCCTTACCCAAATCTCACCTTGAACTGTAGTAATCCCCACGTGTCATGGGGGGACCCGGTGGGAGGTGACTGAATCATGGAGGCGGGTTTTTCCTGTGCTGTTCTCATCATAGTGAATAAGTCTCACGAGATATGATGGTTTTATAAAGGGGAGTTCCCCTACACATGCGCTCTTGCCTGCTGCCATATGAGACTATAAGACGTGTCTTGCTACCCCTTTGGCTTCCACCGTGATTGTGAGGCCTCCCGAGCCATGTAAAACTGTGAGTTGATTAAACCCCTTTCCTTTATAAATTACCCAGTTTTGGGTATGTCTTTGTTAGCAGCATGAGAACAGATTAATATAACTGGTCTTTGGACAATAGACAAACTATAACACCAGCCCTCTTTTTTTTTTTTTTTTTGAGATGGAGTCTTACTTTGTTGCCCAGGCTGGAATACAGTGGCGCAATCTCGGCTCACTGCAACCTGCACCTCCCAGGTTCAAGCAATTCTCCTGCCTCGGCTTCCCGAGTAGCTGGGATTACAGGCGCCCACCACCACGCCCAGCTAATTTTTGTATTTTTAGTAGAGACGGGGTTTCACCCTGTTGACCAGGCTAGTCTCAAACTCCTGGCCTCAAGTGATCCACTTGCCTCGGCCTCCCAAAGTGCTGGGATTACAGGTGTGAGCTACCACGCTTGGCCTAATCCTCTTTTAAGAAAGTAGAAAATCTCATCCCTAGACAATCTCTGTCAATACATTATTAAAAGGTAAAATCAGTGTAAGTTTACAGTTGCTGACAGACATTGAACTTCTTTGGCCTGGGTTTTTCTTTCCAAGCTGTGTTTTCCCCCTTCCATGTTGTAACCAGGCAGTATGATGATGCACCATCTGAAGTCGATGTTATCATAGTCAACACAGATCGACTATTAGCAATTTCATGTGATTCAACTTAATCACAGATATTGCAACTTGAGAAGGAAGCCTTTACTGTCTTTACCACTCCATCTCCCCAATCCCTCAAGCAGTAACTCTTCCTGCCCCAATTTTACCCTCACTTCAAGTTCTAGCTAAAATAATGCCACCTCCTCCGAGAAGCCGTTCCTGAATTCTCAACTGGAAACAGTCTTTCCTGAACTTCCATAGCTCCTGATTTGTACCTCTCCTCACTATCTTCTGGACATCTTGGTTGTTTGTGTATATGTGTGCATGCTTTTGCCTGGTCAAGGAGCCATGTCTAATTTTTGTTTTTTCTTTTTTGAGATGGAATTTCACTCTTGTTGCCCAGGTTGGAATGCAAAGGTGCAATCTCAGCTCAAAGCAACCTCCATCTCCTGGGTTCAAGCTATTCTCCTGCCTCAGCCTCTGGAGTAGCTGGGATTACAGGCGCCCACCACCACACCTGGCTAATTTTTTGTACTTTAAGTAGAGATGGGGTTTCACCATGTTGGCCAGGCCAGTCTCAAACTCCTGACCTCAGGTGATCTGCCTGCCTTGGCCTCCCAAAGTGCTGGGATTATAGGTGTGAGCCACCATGCCTGGCCAGCCATGTCTAATTTGTCCCTATCCGATCAGCTTTTAGCATAATGTCTGGCACATGGTAGCTGCTGGTTAAGAGTTTACTGAGCTCAGCTGTGTGACTTTCTGCTCTTGTGGTGGCAGTGTCTATCCCGGGGCTTCACACTGTAGCTGTAGGATAATCTGAACAGAAAATGGGGAATGGGGGGTAGTCCTCCCAATCTCTCCCACCCCCACCCCCGTACCCTCCTGGGAAATGGGTGGCAAAGGTGCACCTCTGGCCCTGCTTGGGTGGAGAGTAGCCAAGGAGCCCTCTCTGAGTGAGATTGAATGAAAGACTCAGGTGAGGATGACTTTAGATGTGCCAGGGACAGGGCGCTTTTAATGTCATTCTACCCCAGAGAAACATCTCCCGAATCTGGCTGATTGACAGAGCCACAGCCACACTTTCAGTCCCTGCCTCATGTACCGTCTCAGGAAGTGGTCTGCTGGCGGGTGAGTTGGAAGGTGGGGGCTCTGCATTTTCCCCACCGACTACATTCTGGAAAGGATCCCCTGGCAGCTCTTCCCTCCCAGGCTTGATTAAAATGGAAGGGATTAGTGAATTTGTATTTCCTCCAGAGAGGCGAAATCCACACAAACTGAGTCGGCTTCGTCTCTAGAAAATGTTCATGGTAGAAGACTGCATGCTCTTGAGTAGCTCATCTCAAGAGCTGTGGTTTCCTCTTTGTATCTCCTGGCTTAAAAGCATGACAGGAAAAGGGGGAAGCCAGGATTTGAAGTAGCTGACAATATCCATCTCTTTGTGGGCAACTCCCCAGTGCAGACTTCAGATCCAGTGCAGTGGAGCCATCACATGGGACACATGGGGCATGGGGGAGAACACAGGCAGAGATGGAGGGTTGCCGGGTCTTCCAGGCACCAGCTGTGTGACCTGGGCAGCAGGACCCCTCCGGGTCACGCTGCACCTCACTTTCACCACCTCTCCTGTCTGCCAGCCTCAAGTGAGAATGCAGATGGTGCAGGCAATACTGCTGAAAACAATTTCAGGGGCACAAAACCCAACCGCAAACACACATAAGAGAGTACTTAGAAAAATCATAAAGAGCTGCATGAATGTAAAGAATCAATATTGTCGACTCAGTCTTTAACTCGCTTACTGAATGGTTAGGAGATGCTAGGCAGTATGGGCATTGCCTGGACATAGATGGAAGCTCCTGGCCCTCGAGGAAGTCAGACGGCAGTGGGGAGACAGACAAAGACAAGAGGAATCACCAAGGCTAAGCAAAGACCCAGGCGTGAAAGCATGCGGGAGCACGCAAGAGACTGTGTGTTGAGGAGCAGGTAAAGCGGCAGGGGTGACCCGGGGGAAACAGCACGGGGAAGGCAAGGACTTCCAAGCATGGGAGCAGCACAAGCAAAGGCCCTGGGTCAGGGAGACAATGATGCCTGCGGGGGCCTCCAGCTGTCACTCATGGTGGGTAGGAGGGCGCAGGGCAAGGGCTGCAAGGCCAGAGCCTGTGAAGGTGGGCAGGGTCAGATCATGGAGGGCCTTGGAAGCCATGCAAGTTGCTCCAGTGTGCTTTGGAAATGAGGAGGCCGCTGCAGGTTTTTATTTGTATTTATGTATTTTGGAAGCAGTCTTTCTGTGCCACCCAGGCTGGAGTGAAGTGGCGCGATCTCACTGCAACCTCTGCCTCCCGGGTTCAAGCAATTCTCATGCCTCAGCCTCCTGAATAGCTGGGATTAGGCGTGCACCACCATGCCTGGCTAATTTATTTTCGTATTTTTAGTAGAAACGGGATTTCACCATGTTGCCGTGGCTGGTCTCAAACTCCTGATCTCAGGCAATTGGCCCACCTTAGCCTCCTAACGTGCGGGGTTAGAGGCGTGAGCCACTGCGCCCAGACCCCTGCAGGTTTTTAACAGGCACGTGGCAGGAGCGCACGTGGGGTTCACGGAAGATCCCTGTGACTGCAGTGTGCCCACATGGAGGCGGAGAGCCTGCTGAGGAGCCAGCCTAGCCCCATCGGTAGGAAGCAAGGTAGTGGAAACGCAAACTGAGATGCAGTGGGCGTGGCACCTGTGTGAACAGCAGTCAGGAAATTTAAGTGTTAAGGAAGCTGCATGTGGAGACTTGGTAAGTAATTGGATGAATGGGTTTAGGGAAGGTAGGAGGCTGGGATGCCTGTGGGACATGGGCTGGTGAGAACCTGGTGCTATTTTCAGAACTGGGGATGCAGGGGGAGAGTCAGGTTAGGGAGGGAGATGAAGAGTTCTGTTTTGAGTATCCTGAACTAACTTCCTTTTAAGTGGAAAATAGCATTTCCCCTGCTTTATACTATTAATTTGTTTCATTGCAATGTCCTTTGCTGCAAAAAAGGACATTGCAATGAAACAAATTAATAGTATAAATTCAGGACATCCAGAAAAATGTATCAGTGAATAAAACTTTTTCAGAACACCCAGAAAAATACATAAGTGAATAACAATTCTTAATTCTGTTACTTGGAGATAGTCAATTAACATATTGGTGACTGTTCTTCCAAATCTTTTTTCTCTGCACATGTAATTTTAAAAAACATAATTAGGGGCCGGGTGTAGTGGCTCACACCTGTAATCCCAGCACTTTGGGAGGCTGAGGCAGGTGGATCACCTGAGGTCAGGAGTTCAACACCAGCCTGGGCAAAATGGTGAAATGCTGTCTCTACTAAAAATACAACAATTAGCTGGGCGTGGTGGTGTGCGCCTGTAATCTCAGCTACTAGGGAGGCTGAGGCAGGAGAATTGCTTGAACCCGGGAGGTAGAGGTTTCAGTGAGCTGAGATTGTGCCACTGCACTCCACCCTGGGTGACAAGAGTGAAACTGCATCTCAAAAAACAAACAAAAAAAACCAAAACACATAATTAGGTTAGAGTATAATATCTTAAAAAACTTTTGGTGCTCAGGTGTACCCTAGATCAATACAATCAAGAGTCGCTGGGGGTTGGGGACCAGGCCTCAGTGTTTTTAAAGCTGTCCAGATGATTGTCTGTGCAGTCAGGGTCGAGCACCAGCCCCTTAGAGATGAGGCAGTACAAGGAAGGAGAGCACAGACAGCCTGTGTCGATTCCACGCTGCTTCTGCCTTCCTCCATGCTTTCCTTCAGAAAGGAACCAAAATCTATGCAGTAACAAGAGTCATTGACCCTAGGCATTGTAGACTTCCATCCAATAGAATCAGACCCAGTCATGATTCAAAGACTTGAGGAAAAGGCAGGACTTTTGGATAATCTTCTCAAGCCCAGTGGAGGCTTTGCCTTGGGTGATGGATGGTGAGGAGCCACGTCAGTGGTTGAATCATTGCATTAACACGTCCAGGCTCAGGCTTTCTAGCTGGCCATTGGAACTGAGGATGTCATTAGTCTCTTAGCAAGGTTAACTTTGGGTAATATGAAGAAAAGGGATTATAAACTCTTGGAATCAGCATTCAGCTTCTTAGAGAAAGAAAAAGAAGGCGAAGAGGAAAAAGAGTGCTTCTGATTCGCATTAGAGCTTCGAGTCCAAGAATTGTAAACATGTGTAGGCTGCCAAATCTCACTCTAAATATATTCCAATGATCTCATGTTTTCATATGCAGTGGAATAAAAAGAGGCATTTTTATTCATCTCGGATGACAGCATCTTGAGCTTTTATGGGAGTGTTGTAGGAGTATTAATTTAACCAAGAGCTGCAATCAATATTTCAACCATTCAGAGTCACCGCAACAGGCACATTAGACACTGAATGACAATCATCTTGTCATTGCAAGTTGGACCCTCAAAAGTGTTCCCAAATATCAACGGCAAATCCCCCACCCCAGGGGGAGAATCCCCCCTCAAAGATCCTCCGAGGAGAGCCAAGACAGGCACTGGAGAGAGCAGCGCACATATTTCGAGGTGATTAACATTTCGGTTTTGGCCTCCTCATCTGCAAGGGCTTCGTCTGTTACTCGTTTTCTCTTTGGCCAAAGAGACCACATCCAGTGTCCCGAAGGAGAAGTCTGGAAATTTTTCGGAAAGCCCTTTTAGGAGAAGCCCAGTGAGAGGACAAGCAAAGCTCCATTCCTTTTATGGCCAAGATCTCACAGTGTGAGACACAAAAAAGAGCAAGAGCAAGAGAGTGGAGAGCACGTTCTCTCTGATCCTCTGCTCCCGGGACTGTGGAGCTCACACAGTCTCCCACCTTGAGCTGAACAGAGTTGACACAAACAGCAGGGACCCTTTCAGTGGCCCCTGGGGTGACGGGAGGGTCCAGCACCCCACTTTCCCTCACCCCCGGGGTTAGCCTTCACCCCGCTCTGGCATCTTCGTCCCAGCCCTGCGAGCACATAAATCAAGCAGCAGGGTAGCTCGGAAACATGACGAATACCTTGGCTGGCTCCTGCTTGAAAAGACAAGGGGGAGAGAAGAGGGATTCTAAAGTAACCCAGCCTTGGCTGGAAATGCGGCCAGAATTTAGTGTTCCTGGAGCTGGCCCCAGCTGCTCAGACAGGAGCTGCCAGGGGAGCCTTCCCTGGGGGCAGCCCCAGCCCTCCATGCTCTGGAGGAGGAAAAAGCTTTGGTGTCTGTCAAGAACATTATTCAAAAATTCTTGGACACTTCTAAGCCCTTGCTGTGAGCATGGAGACGGGGCTGAGGGAAGCTTTGCCTAGGCTGGGATGGCCCTTGGGTTTAGCCCCGGTTTGCGTGCTGCTGTATTCATGGATACTGCCCCAGAGGTGGTGTGTGATGCCTGTGTGTGCATGTGCATGTATGTAGGGGACCGGTGAGGTCAGAGAGCCCACTTAAGGACATGGCTTTAAGTACACTGCCAGCTTTCAGTCTGGGGGCCTGCGAGTGTTGCAGCTGTTGGCGTCTCCCTTTCTCTGTTTCCTAGTTCCATAGCTCCCAGTGGCTCTGGTCTCTCCATTCATTCTTTTCAGTGGGGCAGGCCCCTGCTGGAATGACTCTTGAAGAGTCTGCTCTGCCCACCCTGACCAGGGCCTCCCAGCAGGGAAAGCCAAGGGTTCTAGGAATTGCCCTCCTGCCTCCTCTGTCTGCCGGGCCCACTGCAGGGGCTCCTGAGTGTCCTGGCTCTCCCGTGGTCCCACAGGGGCAGGACCGCACAAGGGACTAGTTCAGCCTTCAAGGAGCTTCAGTCTAGAGATTCTCTTTGTTTTGTTCTTGAGGGTCATGAAGAGATCATTCCAATTGCCACCCACAAGAGATTCTGGGAGGCACTTGAACAGTGGAGGCCACGGAGAGGCTTCTTCCGCACAGAACTCTGTAGGGATGAGGCCTCAGGTGCGACAGGCTCTGAGCACAGGAGCACTACAGGCTCAGAAGGGCTGCCTCCCTAAAAAACATTAATCGCATTAAAATATTCACTGCCCTCTCCAAAATCTCAACACTTAAAAGCATTTTTATGTTTCTTTTCTTTTTTTCATTTATTTATTTATTATTATTATTTTTTTTAAGGGAAGAAGCACCATGGGGACTCTCACTGCGAAGAAGACAGACCATTATCACCACTCCTCCCCTCTGTTTCCCCAAAGCCCCCTCCTGACCCCAGCGTCAATCTTCCATGCTGGCTGGTAATTAGCTTTCCTCAGGGCAGGGGCGGATCACCAACTCAGGCCTCCATCCAGGGATTTCCTGTCACCAAAGTTGCACTAATGCAAATCCATTTTTCATTAGGAGAAAATAAAACTCACAAGTGACATCAACTGAAAAATGTTCTTTGAGAGCAAGTTATTTCCATTTAAAGCTAAGCACATGACAGCTGGTGACTTTTAATGGAAAGTAAAATTTGCTGGGCTGAATTACTATCAAACCACTTGAGAATTTGTTTTTAATTTTCCTTTTTGGAGAAAGGCAGTGTTCTGGAGTCCAGCAGAGCAGATGAGGAATGGAAAGGTCTGGTCTCATCTCTAATTGCGGCCTCAAAAGACCCTGGACAATCCTCAGTAAAGTCATGTCTCAAGATTTAGTTACATTAATTTTCTTTACTCTGTACTTGAAACTCATTTAATAAGCTGGTTAGAAAACAAACTTTCTGTACCACCTTTCATTTGGGCCCCCAAAACCAAAAGTTGTATGTATACCGAAAACTATCCACATTTTCCCCACTTAATTGAAAATATCTGGTACAGCAGAACCTGGTGGGCATTTGCTATGGATTGAATGTGCCCCTGCCATTCACATACCGAAGCCCTCACTCGCAGTGTGATGATATTTATTAGGCGGCGGGGCCTCTGGTAGATTTAAATGAGAGCATGAACGTGGGGTCTCCATTTCTGGATTAGTATCCTTATAAGAAGAGGACGAGACCAGAGCTCACTCTCCCCACCACGTGAGGACACAGTGAGAAGGTGGCTGTCTGCAAGCCAAGAAAAGAGCCCTCACCCAAACAGAATCTGCTGGTATCTTGATGTTGGATTTTCCAGCCTCCAGGACTGTGAGAAATAAATGTGTGTTGTTTAAACCACCCAGTCTATGGTATTTTGTTATAGTAGCTGGGGCTGACTACAACAGAAGTGGGCTAGAAGAAACTCTGTTATCATGAGCTCCAGGGATGAGCTGTCTATACACTTGTGCTGCACCAGACATGAAAGAGGAGTGGTGTGAGACTTGCTGTTCTGTGCAACCTGTTTCAGAGCAATATAAATTCAGTTCTCTTGTCTTCCAGAATCTTCTAGCACTTCTGGAATCTATAACATATGTCCATATGGATAATAGCACCTCTGGAATTTGGGGACAAGGTCAAAGGGTGTCAGGATTTGAAGGGGAAGCCATAAGAATCTTCACAATATAAATTGAGATTAAACACGTGCAGATGCAACCCATCCTTGGGGTGGTTTTGCAAACGCATTGCTGAGGATTTCATGGTTTGCTACATCAAGATTAGATACCCAAAGTTTGTTGGAAGATTAAATTACAAAAAGTAATGACAAGGTAAGATGTAATAAGTCATGTGATTTGATGAGAATTAAAGGCATGAAAGAGTCTGTAAAGAGCCTAGAAGAAGAGAGGTGAAGAGTAAGAGTCCAGCTGGTGTTTCCCCAGGGGGGTCAGGAAAAGGTAAAAACATTCCAGACTCTGCCACAATCTGAGCCACATACCCTTGAAGACTTCTTTTACCCTGATTCCCGTTTAACAAGCAATTTTCTAAATGTAAGTTCAGTTTTCCTGGTACACAGCAGAAAGGGGTCCCCTGCATAGTAATTAGAAAGGAGTGTCTCTGGTTGTACATTACTTCAACTGGCATGCCAGTGTTCCCATCAGTCTACTATGGGAGTTTGGTTGGCAAGAGTCCATTCCTTGAGGCCTGGTCAACCTTATGTGGGCTGATTACAACATGGGGTTTCTGAAACTTCAAAGTTAAGGGCCAGATCTGGACCCAGGCCTCTACCAAGCCACAGATGCCCTTTGAGGCTCCACTTGATCAGGCAGCCAGCCATGGAACATCATCATGTGGCAACTCCACACCCATAGCTATCACGGCTGCCACTTGCAAACACGTTACTTTGTATGTATTTTGTTTTTCTTAAACAACTCCTTCCTCCCATTTCTCCTCCCTCAAATTGTGGGATTTTCTGCTGCAGGGTCTTGTCTCTCCTCTTTCATACATTAATGTGTAAGAACTTGACCACAGGGCCACTCAATATATTGAATGACTTTGTTGGCAAAGATATTTGAAAAGATGATAGGTGCAAATATAATTTATTTATTTTCTTTGGAATCCAGCTGTAAAATACATAGTTAAAATAGAAGCTAAAATGTTCTGTTGTTTGATCTCAGTTTCTATCTAAATTGAATTGACTCTCCATTCCATCGTACTTGCTTAGAGACAGATGAGAAACTCCTGTCACCATGCCTTTCTGTACTCTGTCCTATGGCTTTGCTTCCATTTAATCTGTCCTCTACTTGCCATTAAGATGTTATTTGGGACTGATCAGAGCTTGCACCTGTTTTAGTTTATTCCCAATTATATAGTTATAGGTAACCATTATAGCCAGTTCTCCATATGGAACTACAAACCTCTCAATCATCCTATAACAAAAATTTTCTGGACTGGAAAGTCATGGTAACAGGCCAGGCACGGTGGCACACACCTGTAGTCCCTGCACTCGAGTGGCTGAAGCGAGAGGATTACTTGAGCCTAGGAGTTCATGTCTGCAGTAAGCTACAATCGTGCCTGTGAATAGCCATGGCACTCCAGCCGGTGTAACAGAGCGAGGCTTCGTCTCATAAAAAACACATTGAAAAAGGAAACTCACAGTAACAGAGCAGCAGGCTTACCATGTGGTCTCAGCAGCCCTGGGAGAAGGAGTGTATGCAGGAAATAAGGAGCTTCAGCCAGGGGCACGAGAGGCAGAATGTTGGCTGCAGTGATGGCTAGATGTGTGAGTGTGGGTAAGGCCCTTCAACCGAGACTGTTTCCTTATTTACAACAATGCAGGTATCCATCCCTATCTCATGGGACTGGTGAGGGTGACGTAACACGACATGTGTCAAATCCACAGCACGCTGTCTGGCATGGATAGAGCTAGTTAAATGTTAGTTCCTCCTCTCTTTCGATGTTCAGGACATACAGGGATGGGATGAGGGAGCTCTTGTGTGAAGGCCCTTCCAGTATTCCCAGGACTTGACCTCTATGGAAGGGGTCCAAAAGCATCCTAAATTCCTATCCAGGGGCTCTGCTATAGCTTGGCTCCAAGATATCATAGTATAAACACAAAAGGGAAGAAAAGTCTGTCTGTACCATTTATAGAATAAGAAACTATGAAGTCATGCTTCACCGTCAGATGGAAACAACTTCTGGCTCTTTTTTAAGGAAGTTGCGTATGTCCAGCTTACCTGGCAAGGATCCCCAGAGAGACAGCACGCTTCAAACTTGCTTGATTTCACCTTCACCTATCTGCTGGCGTCTAATGTTTCACAGAGAAAGAGGAGAATAGCCACTCTCAATAGCGGGTCCCAGCTGACCAAGGGTGCAGAATATTCATACTGGCGGTTCCCATCTGCTGAGCGGTTACAAGCGCCAGGCCCTGTGCTTTGCATCTTCCATGCATGATCTTATTCAACCTCACAATAAACTTAGGAAGGAGGAGCTTTCTCATGCTGTTTTTGCAGACAAGGAAATACATTTGGGAGGGTAAGTGTGGTGGACAGGAAGAGTCGAGTGATGTGGGCAGCTGAACATGGAGGGAGAGGGGGCCAGAGTCCCACTCTTCTCCAAGAAGGGTGCTGTGTCATCAGTGAGGGCCAATGCATCCACTGGCAGACCAGTTAATCAGCATTACTAGTCCTACTGCCTAGCAGAGGGCAGGGCTCCTGGGCAAGGAGACAGAGGAGGCTTCATCCTTCAAAATGCCTCTCACTCATTTCCTACCTGTGCTCCCACTTTGGGAGAGACGCTTGCTCTCTCTCTCCTGAAACATAGCTGCTTCCTGCCTGGTCTCCCAGCTTCCATTCTCTAACTCCTCCTTCTGGCACTTAAAGTCCTGAGCAATTTGGCTCCAACCTACTTTTCCAACTTTATGTGTTCCCCCACTTCTCAATGTGAGCTCTTCCCAGCCTCAACTGTATACTTCCAGTTCTTGCTTGCAATTCTTCTCCTCTGGTCCTAAATCCTACCCACCCACGAACTCTCCTCTTCCACTTGGCCTTCGCCGGCCTCTCAGGGCCACAGTGTTTCTCCTGAATATGAAGAACTTTCCTAGTGTAGCATGTGCGTCCAGCACATTTACGCAATTCAGGATTGCTCGTGTTAACCACTCTGTTTTGTGTTTGTAGTGAAGCTGTAAAACTCCAGGGACCAGATGCAGCACAATGGAAGGCCTACTGGGAGGCTCTGTCCCGGGAACAGACGTTGGAAAAAAAGAAAAAAAAAAAAAAAGGTTATATTTACATGTTGACAGCACACGGATTTCTTCAGCTGAAAACTGTCATTAGCAAGGAAAATTAAAGTAGGAAGCTGCTGGGTTGTTCTTTCTTTGAGTTTCATAATAAATCACAAAGTCATTTGTGGAGCTTTTGTGCGGCTGGTTCTGGGCACCAAAATTGCAAGTTACAGCTCTGAAAGCCAGTGTCCACCAGGGCCGGGAATCAGACCAGAGTTTGAATCCTGGCTCCACCTCCCTACTGGATGACTGCAGGCAAATTCTTCAGCCTCTCCAAATTCTCTGGTTGTAATTCATGAAGAAGTATCTCTACTGTATAGCGTTGTTATAAAGAATAAATTAGACACAATGTATAAAATAAGCTTAGAACCAAGACATTAGAACCAATGACTATATGATGAATTGAACTGACTGACTTTCACAAAATGTGTTGGGAGCTTAGAATGGTATTGGTAGGAATGTAGTGAGGACCTGAAGTGGGGTGAACAGAACAGCTGCCTGGTTGCCTTTGCTTAGGATGAGTTTGGGCTCTGGGTGCAGGGATTAGGTGATGGGGAGGTAGTTGCCACTGGACAGGGAAATGTGTTACTTCTTCCCAGCAGCCTCAGGGGACACTCTCCTCACTGACTGTGAGATCCCCTTGGTCAGGGACTGCCTCCCCTTCCCCAGAACCTAGCACAGACCAGAAGTTCAGCACATACTGGTTTTCACTGAACATTCCCAATTACTTACTTTCCAAGAATAAAAGAAGCAGCTCTTTCTAGACTGACTTGCTAAGCAAAAAATGGATAATTAAGATGTTGCAAGGAAGTCGCTGGCAAAAGTCCAAGGAGCTGCTTTTCTTAAACCCTGCACGGAGGTGCAGGGGGTGACATATTTTGACAGCTATTACATAGCTCAGGGCAGATGGAAGAACAACAAGTACAAAAGAGAACTTGACTTTGGCTTTGGCCAAAGAGAACTTTTGGCTTTGTTTGGCAACTGTTTACTGGATACCATAGTAGCATGCCTTGCCCTAGTGTGGTGTGAAAGCTGCCCCTCAGCCAGTGGAGAACGAAAATACTTGAGTAAAAGCCTAATTATTTAAAAATACATCAAAACAAAAGCAAAGAGGGAAACAATCTGGCTTCAATGTTTATGAGATTCCAGAGTCTCTGAAGAAGCTGGTACTGCTAAGGAAGGGAAGACAGGGCCCCAAGGGGGCTGAGGGCGTGGCTGCGTCCCCAGGGCCGGCTGAGGGGGCCAAACTGACCCCAAGAGGCAGTGTGTCAGCCTCACAGCTGACTTGAGCACCAGCAGGGCCCTGGATCTGGTTTACCAAAGTAAAGGAAGGAAACGTTCCCTTTCCAGCAGAGCTGTGGGGTTCGGGACAGAGGCGGGTCAGGACCCTCCGAGATGGAAGGATACTGCGTTGCTTTGCTAGTGAACTCTGGTTTGGTTTGGGGGTATTTCATCTTTAAGGACTGTGAAGGTCCCATTTGTTCCCTGCTTTAATAAAAAATAACACAAGAAACAGGTGTTTCTCTCCCTTATTTTGAGACCACTAATCAATACCATCTGATCATAGTTTTAAAAATTAATAAATTGGGCTACACAAGCAGAAATGTATTTTTAAAGCTATATTATTACTTACCAGCACATGTAAAAGTCTTAAAGGTGGCTGATTTTTCCCCCTTTCTTCTTCTTCTTTTTCCCTCCTTCTCTCCTCCCTCCCACTCCTCTCTCCCTTCTTTTTCTCCTTTCTCTCCTTTTTTCTTCTTCCCTATCTTTCTCTCATTTTTCTTTTTCTTCTTTCTTAAAAGCCCAGAAGTAAAGCTCTTCTAGGGTTAGTTCAGCAGCACAAGAAAATAATTATGGGCCTAGGTTCTTTCCATCTCTCCCTTCTGTTCTCTGAGGACCAGCTTTGCTCAAGGGCCAGCCTTATCTTGGTCATAAGATGGGATGCCCAGTTCTAGGCATCACATGACAACACCTGGGTTGGTAAAGAAACATCAGTCAGAAGACTATAGGGGCCGGGTGGGGTGCCTCATGCCTGTGATTCAGCACTTTGGGAGGCTGAGGCGGGTAGATCATCTGAGGTCACGAGTTTGAGACCAGCCTGATCAACATGGTGAAACCTTGTCTCTACTAAAAATACAAAAATCAGCCAGGCGTGGTGGTGCATGCCTGTAATCTCAGCTACCCAGGAGGCTGAGGCACAAGAATCACTTGAACCTGGGAGGTGGAGGTTGCAGTGAGCAGAGATTCTGCCATTGCACTCCAGCCGGGGCAACAAGAGTGAAACATGGTCTCAAAAAAAAAAAAAAAAGGCTATAGTGAGTGGTGGGGACTATAGTGAACTGGAGGAAATGGCCCTATTTAATGCATTCAAATACAAAACAATTTTTTCTTTCTGTAGTTTCAAAATATTTTGTTATTGTTAGGGAGGGGGAAAGAGAATTATGGATGTTTTCAAATAATCCTTTTGCGAGTAACTACAAAAGGGTTTGCGAGTAACTACTGCTGCAAGCAGTCAAAACATTGTTAATGTTCCAATTTTGCAGAAGTCAGCATGGAACTTCAGGGGAGGTTAGGTGATCCGCCCCAGATGGAACTGTTAGAAGAAAGGGGTCCTGATCCAGACCCCAAGAGAGGGCTCTTGGATCTTGGGCAAGGAATAATTCAGGGCCAGTCCATAGAGTAAAGTGAAAAGAAGTTTACTAAGAAAGTAGAGGAATACAAGAATGGTTACGCCACAGACAGAGCAGCCTCAACGGTTGCTGGTTGCCCAGTTTTATGGTTATTTCTTGGTGATATGCTAAACAAGGGGTGGACTATTCATTATTCATGCATCCCCTCTTTAGACCATGTACAGTAACTTCCTAACATTGCCATGGTATTTGTAAACTGTCATGGCGCTGGTGAGACTGTAGCAGTGAGGATGACCAGAGGTCACTGTCATTGCCATCTTGCTTTTGGTGGGTTTTGGCCAGCTTCTTTACTACAACCTGTTTTATAAGCAAGGTCTTTACGGCCTACTATATCTTGTGCCAACCCCCTATCTCATCCTGCGACTTAGAATGCCTTAACCGTCTGGGAATGCAGCTGCCCAGTAGGTCTGTCTCATTTTACCCAGCCCCTGTTCAAGATGGAGTTGCTGCGGTTCAAACACCTCTGACGGAATGAGAGGAAAGGCATTGTCAGCCCCAGGCTCTCTCTGCTGCTTCATGGCTGCTCAGGAAACTCGTTGCTGCCCAGGTGTGAGCTCTATCTCCTTTGCAAGATCCTGAGCTTCCTAAGGGTTGGGTGGTGTCTTCTTTTTTGCCCTCTAATCCTCCAACTCATATAATCATGATATTGAAGGGGCCCCATTCACATTCACGCATAGCTCAGGATGGACCCTCTGATGCTTCCCTTTCTAATTCCATTTTTAATTTCTGCATTTTAATAAGGCCTCCAGGGATTCTGTTGCCCTCTAAAGTTTGAGAACCACTGTCCTAAAGGCTCTGTAATGCTTATAGACCAACAGTCTAAATATTGGTTCTCAACCTGAGCTAGATATTCAAGTCACCTGGGGGAGCTTTCAAAAATTACTAATGCCTGGATCCTGGCCTGGCCTCCCACCCACAGATTCTGATAGAACTGGTCTGGTGTGCGGCCTGAGAACTGGGACTTTTAAAAACTCCCTAGGTGATTCTAAATTGCAGCCAAACTTAAGAACCACTGATCTAAATAAAATATGAAGGGAGACAATGCACTGTAAATGAAAGATTAAGTAGAAATCCAAAAGTGAGACACACACTGACAAAAAAAGAAAAAAAAAAAAAGACTAACATGAAAGATTAAACTCTAACAATAGAAGTATAAGGGAAGAGAGAGTATCTGGTTTAGGCACTACTGGAGGTATTTCCCTTCCATATTTAAAGGAGCCTGGAAAGCTCGTGACCTCCTTCAGGAACAGGTGTATGTACTACTGATGGTTTCTAAATTCTTGTCGGTTAGTGTTACTGGAAAAATCCTCTTCACTGCTTCAAAATGCACAGCTCAGTATGTTACGAAACACTCTCATCATTTGATATGTTCTCTTAACTGTCCTTTTCCCTTTCCTGTGAGTTGAGAGAGAGGGAGTGGGTAAAATAAGCTTGTGCTGTAACCGGGAACCTCTTGTCACTTTCAAACAATAGTAAGATGTGGCCCTGGGAGTCCCATGACTGCAGAAGCCCTCCTGCTACCAGTCAGCTCAAAGAACAAAGAGCACTCGGAGACTACTTTAACCAACATCAACACAGAATAAAAGGCTCTTTTTAGAGAACAAAAAACATAGAGACAGAAATGAGTTCTCCTTTAAGAGGGGAATCAGTTTTAAGTAAAAGCAAGGAAGCATATAGAATTTGTTACTCAAGTACAGTATTTTGATTTGGAATGAGACAGAATTTCATTAACTGTACCCCAGCAAGTTAGTCCAGAATCAGAGGTCTCATTTCAAATTGCACCAGGCCATATTCTTAGGCTGTCTAACTCAAAGATCCAGGGAGATACAATCACCCTCAAAAGTGTAGTCATTTCTCTTTTAAAACGGAAATTCTAACCCTATGTTTTCGCGGTTAAAATTTGTTAAAACATGATTTAGGTTACGTAAAGTCATAAAACATGGCTACTAGAGGACTTACAGCTGGCAGGGGGTTCACTGATTGTACCTATTGTTAATTGCTTACAAATCTCCAGGTTTTTCTTCTAACTCAATTAAAAAATGTCCACTTTTCACATTAAAATCTCAGAGTAGTCTCTGGCAGTAAAAATGACGGCCTGCTTGTTTGTCTTTCTCCCACAACAGCTTAACACAGATGCCAATGGTTTCTTAAAAGCTTGGGTCTGACCATCAGGCAATAATAAAGCAAATTCAGCAGCTGTTACTTCCGGTTTAACTTGGGTTGTGGGCAAGTCAGGTGCAAATTTTAGTGTGTAGCAGGCCCTGGCCTCAGATTCTGATTTGGCTGGTGGGGTGGCATTCAGAAGTCTGCATTTTATACAAGGCCCTCCAGCGATCTAACCCATGTGGCTAAAATACTCCTCTTAATAATCAACAATAGGCTGGGCGCAGTGGCTCATGCGTGTAATCCTGGCACTTTTGAAAGCCACGGCGGGAGGATCACTTGAGGCCAAGATCAGTCTGGACAACATGGCAACTCCCTGTCTCTATAAAAACAAAACAAAACAAAATAAGGCCGGTGCAGTGACTCACGCCTGTACTCCAACACTTTGGGAGGTTGAGGCGGGTGGCTCACTTGAGGCCAGGAGTTTGAGACCAGTTTGGCCAACATGGTGAAACCCTGTCTCTACTAAAAATGCAAAAATTAGGTGGGCATGGTAGTGTACACCTGTAATCCCAGCTACTCAGGAGGCCAAGGCACGAGAATCGCTTGAACCCAGGAGATGAAGGTTTCACTGAGCCAAGATAGCGCCACTGCAGTGCAGCCTGGGCGACAGAACGAGACTCTGTCTCAAAACAAAAACGCAAACAACTGCACCCCCTCCCCGTCACCCCCCAAAAAACCCCAAACAATAAATGGGAATTTTTATTTATTTATTTTTTATTTTTTAGACTCACTCTGTCACCCAGGCTGGAGTGCAGTGGTGCCATCTTGACTCACTGCAACCTCTGCCTCCCGGGTTCAAGCGATTCTTCTGCTTCAGCCTCCCGAGTAGCTGGGATTACAGGTGCCTGCCACTACACTTGGTTAATTTTTGTATTTTTAGTAGAGATGGGGTTTCACCATGTTGGAAAGGCTGGTATCGAACTCCTGACCTCAGGTGATCTGCCCACCTCAGCCTCCCAAAGTGCTGGGATTACAGGTGTGAGACACTGCACCCGACCACGGGAATTGTTTTATAGGTAGCTTTTCTTTATGTTTTTCTCTCCTTGCTAGTTTGTTCATAAGGAATATGCCTCATTTATTTCTATATTCGATATACAGGTGAAGATACTCCTTAGTTCACTGTGACTTAATTCATAGGTAACTGCAAACACCTGACTCTTGTGACTAGTTTTATAACTGTTTTGTAACTGTTCCATGTAGAATTTCCCCCCATTCCTAATCTCACTCCCAGTGCCTGATTCCAAGAGCAGCTAGCACGTTACAGCGTAACAATGACACTAACTCTCCCCCCAGTGACCAAGTGTTTCCTATGCACTAGCCCTGCTCTAGCGCTTGAGATTTATCAGCTAAGTTTAGCCTTACAACTCTATGACACGGGTTCTGACACTGCGCACATTTTACTGATGAGGAAATTGAGAGATGAAGTCACCTGCTCCAGGTCCTGCCACTAGTTAAGTGACAGAACCAGGCAGTTGAATTCTGGCATCAGAATCCTTATTCCTGTGCTCTATACACATACACGATTTCCCTAATACTGCCCAGATGTTCTTTGGCATGGCCTCACCAGTTTATACCCTCACCTGAGTGCATTGAGGATTCCAGTTTTCCCCAAACCATAACCGGTATTATCTGGCTATTTTTCACCAATTTGATAGAACATATATAACATGACAGCTCTCACCTTGCACTTCTCTACTAGTGAGGTTCAGTATTTTTTTCATGATTTAGACTTCCCTTTATAGTCTGTTCATATCCGTTTGCCCATTTTTCTCATTTTATTTTGCAAAAATGTCCTGTATCTTCTTGACATTAATATTTTGCTCTTATAAACTCCAAAAGTTTTCTTCCAAATTTTCACCAGTCTGTTAACTTTGTGTTGTCAATTGAACAGAAACCCTGTTTTTGTATTTACGCAAGGGCTTTGAGGGATTTAAGTTCTTTCCCATCCAGGTTCACAGAGATTTCCTTTTACTGCCTTTGTAGCTTTACCTTTAACAATCCAATCAGGTCTTTAAATTTCTCCACATTCTCACCAAATACTAGTTTACTTATTTTTTGATAGTAGCCATCCCAATGGGTGGGATGTGGTATCTTACTGTACCCTTGATTTGCATTTCCCTAATTATTACTGATACTTAAGCATTTTTAAAAATGTATTTATTGGCAGTCTTCTTCAGAGAAATGTGTATTCAAGTTCTCTGCCCATTTCTGAATTATTTCTGTTGCTGAGTTTCAGTTCTCTATACATTCTGGGTATTAATCCCTTATCAGCTAGATGATTTGCATATGCCTTCTCCCGTTCTGTGGGTGGCTTTCTTACTGTTTATATTGTCCATGACACACATCTTAAATTTTCATTAAGTCCAATTTGTTGCCTGTGCCTTTAGTGT
Source organism: Theropithecus gelada (assembly GCF_003255815.1). Classification (NCBI taxonomy): domain Eukaryota; kingdom Metazoa; phylum Chordata; class Mammalia; order Primates; family Cercopithecidae; genus Theropithecus; species Theropithecus gelada. The sequence continues at coordinate 187,143,619 of NC_037668.1, forward strand.
CATATCTATAAAGTCACTGTCAATTTCAATGATGTGAAGCTTTTGCCCTATGTCATCTTCAGTAAGACTTATAGACTTAGGTCTTACATTAAGATCTTTGATTCATTTTGAGTTAATTTTTGTATACAGTGTTAGGTAAGCATCCAACTTCATTCTTTTGCATGTGGATATACAGTTCCCCAGCGCCATTTGAAAAGACTCCTTTCCTTATGGGTGTCTTGGCACCCTGTCAAAAATCATTTGACCATATATGCGAGGGTTTATTTCTGGGCTCTCTACTCTATCCTGTAGGTTTATGTTTTTACGCTAGTACCACAGTACTTTGATTACTGTAGCTTTGTAGTAAGTTTTGAAATCAGAAAATAAGTCTTCCAGCTTTGTTCTTTTTAAAGATGTTTTGGTTATTAGGGGTTCCTTGAGATTCCATATGAATTTTAGAATGGGGTTTTCTATTTTTCTATTTCTGTAGAAAACACTATAATAGGGATTGCATTGAATCTATACATTGATTTGGGTAGTACTGACATCTTAACAATATTGTCTTTCAATCCAGGAGCAGGCGATATGTTTCCATTTATTTGCCTTTAATTTTTTTTGGCAATGTTTTACAGTTTTCATTGCACAAATATTTTACCTCTTTGGTTAAGTTAGTTCCTATTTTATTCTTTTTGATGCTTTAGTAAATGGAATTTTGTAATTTTCAGATAGCTCATTGTTAGCATATAGAAATGTGACTGACTTTTGTGTTGACTTTGTATCCTGCTACTTTGCTGGGTTCATTTATTTGTTCTAATAGTGTGTATATGTAATCTTTAGGGTTTTCTACATATACAATCATATCATCTGTGAACAGAGATAATTTTATCTTTCCCTTTCCAATTATGGCTAGAACTTCCAGTACCATGTTCAATAGAAGTGGTGAAAGTGTACATTCTTGCTTTGTTCCTGATCTCAGAGGAAAAGCTTTCAGTCTTTCACCATTCAGTGTATTTGCTGTGGGTTTTCCATATATGGCTTTTATTATGTTGAGGTAGAATCTATTAGTTTGTTGTTATTATTTTTTTAATCATGAAAGGGTGTTGAATTTTGTCAAATGCTTTTTCTGCATCTACTGAGATTTTTTTCCTTCATTCTGTTAATATGGTGTATTACATTGATTTTCATGTTGAACCATCCTTGCATTTCAGGAATAAATCCCACTCAGTCATGTTATATAATCCTTGTAATATGCTGCTGAAAGTAAAACTATAGTGTTCTGTTAAGCATTTCTGCATAAATTGCTCATAATAGATATTGGTCTGTGGTTTTCTTGCAGTGTCTGTGTCTGACTTTGGTATCAGGATAATGCTAGCCTCATAGAATAAATTAGGAAGTGTTCCCTCAGCCTTAATTTTTTGCAAAAATTTTAGAAGGACTGGTACTAATTTGTCTTTAAATGTTTTATCATTCACCATGAAGCCATCAGGTTCACGGTCTTTCTTTTTTGGGAGGTTTCTGATTACTGATCTATAAGCTCCTCACTAGTTATAGGTCTCTTCAGATGTTCTTTGTGATTTTATCTTGGTACATTTTGAGTTTCTGGAAATTTGTCCATTTTCTAGGTTATTCAATTTGTTGGCATATATTTGTTCTAAGTACTCTCTTATAATCATTTTTACAGCTAATTCGACCAAATAAAAAATAATGTAACCACTGCATCACAAGTCTATGTGGAGTAAGGACTGTTATTTTTATGCTTTTAGCTCTGACAGCACTAGAGTATATGTTAAGGGTCTTAGATTGGGCAAAGGTTTGAGGGAGGTGAAAAATCAACCTTCAGAGCCTGAGACTGAAAGAAACTCTAGGCTAGGATTACAGGAATTGAGTCAAAGACAGATGTTTTTATTAAATTTGGAGATGGGAATTTGATAGGTGAGACATGCATTTTTTACTCTATAGTTATTCTGTAATTGAACTTTTTATAATGTGGATATAACACTATTCTAAGAACAAAAAGTAAATACCTTCTGGTTTAATTAAAGCTCAGATTAGTCAAATAAACAATGCAGCCTGACATATTGATAACCTATTTTGTCCTACTGCTATTGGGGTTATCTTTTCAGACTTGGAATAATCACACAGAGGTAGACAAACACATCTGCAGGTCTGCACTCATTTAGAATGTCCCCTAAAATCTATTTTAGGTTGAAACATGTAGCTTTTAACTCAACAAATACTTGAAGAATAACACATTATGGTCCAGGCCATGAATATATTCCCATTCTATTAATTTATCCCCTCTGGCCAGTAGGTTAAACTTCTGTAAGAAAGGTTAACTTCCAGGGAAAAGTTAACTGAACTCTTTCCTACAACCAAGCTCAATATATTCAACTTATGAGATACAATAAGTCACTCACATAGAGCAGGATTTCACAACCTTGTTATTATTGACATTTTGGAACAGATAATTCTTTGTTGGGGGGTAGCCTGTACACCGTAGGATGTTTAGCAGCATCCCTTACCTCTCTACCTACTAGATGCCAGAAGAACCCTCTCCCAGTTGTGACAACCAAAAATGTCTGTCGACACTGACAAGTATCTCCTAGGGGACAAAATCACTTCCAGTTGAGAATCAGTTACATAGAGTAAGAAAATTAATTACACGCAGATACTCTAAATTTTGCAATATCCCTGTGACCCACTATTTTATTTAGTTTTGACTGATAAGTGGTGGCTGAGAGCAAATGCCACTTATTTTCTGCCTAAGACTATAAACATACTTTACAAGAAAAAGGAGAAATTTAAGTGGATGGTTGGCCTAAAAATACAATAAAGATTATCCTTGGGCTACACTATAACATACTTGGGGTTCATTCTAGGGCTGTGTTATATTCTGAGGTTTTCTGAGGAGACTGGGTAATTAAGTTCTTTGGCATTCTACCACTGTTTCTAATCCAATATTGTACTGGAGTCCTAGCCAAAGAAGGGTAAAACAAGAAAAAAAAGGTACAAAGATTGGAAAGACACAACTATTCTTATTTGCCGCTAATACAATTCCAACGGATCTCTGGACAAACCATTATAACTAGGTAAGGGAGTTCAACAAAGTTGCTAGATGTAAGGATCAACATAAAGACCAATGACATTCCTATACACAATAATCAATGAGGAAGTGTAACAAAAACGTCGTATTCACAATAGAAAGAAAAACTAACTTACTTAGACATAAACTAATAAAAAATGTTAAGAGACTACTCGGGAGAAAACTGTAAAACACTACTGAAGGACATTAAGAACCCTAAATAAATGGAGAGACATGTTTACAGATGAAAGGAGTAAATTTTTCAAAACTGTTAATTCTCAAATTAACCTATAAATCCAAAGTAATTTCAATAAAAATAACAACAGTGTTTTCATGGAGCATAACAAACTGATCCCAGAATTTACAGCAAAGACAATATCAAGAAGAGCTAAGGTAATTTTGAAGAACATACAATTAGCTCACCAGATACCAACTTATACAGCTACATAGTAATGAAGACAATATGGTATTGGTTGGGACAAACAACTATTGAAATAGGAAAGGGGACCTAGGAAATTCTGCATACATGGGAAACTGACGTATGACAAAGGTGGTACTAGATGAGGTAACGACAGGTTGGCCCCATCAAAGAAGTGTCATTCTCCTCTTTTGGTGCAAGCAAAGGGACAGAGAGAATTTTCAAAGGGCACTATGGAGGTGAGAAAACTGCTGAAAACTGAATTACGGTTTGCCAAAATATTGGGCTTGTCTTGGATGGGGGTTCCTAAACCATGCAGTGGCTAAGCTAAAGTGGCATCCTCAAGCATAACTAATACCCAGCCAAAAGCCTACAGCAGACTCCACACAGGTGTTTCTGTACCTCTTCCAATTTAGAGCTCCATGGGTTGGAAGATAGATTGTTTTCAGAAATGGTAAAAAGAAAAAAAATGTTATGTATTAGCAAAGAGAGCCTCTTTGGGGACTACTGCTATCGTATCACATACTCAGAGCGGGAGATGTAGTTGGAAATGTTCTGCCCTTACTCTCTATTCCCCACAACCCCATTTGTCCACATGCGAGGTGGCACATTCTTGTCTTGGGCTAGAGAAGAGTAACTAAAGTTTTTTCAGAACTTTCCCTGTACCAACAATAGCCTTGCTGACTACCTTAGAAAGGGGAAAAAATCAACTTAAAGTTTATTTGCACCTTAAAAGTTAATGATAAAAATGCAAATACAGTAACAGAAACATCCTCACACAATCTATGATTTTAAGTAATTTATTTCAATAGAAATATTTCAGAAAACTGTACTTAAATTCATTTTAAGTTAGCTTATGCAGACACACTGAAGATCGCACACTCACATTTGCATATTAAAAAGAAACAAAAAGTGAGAGAGGAACCAAGCTGCACATCACTCAAGGAGGTCATAGTGCAATCGAGTGCTTCATCATTAGAGTACCTCAAGTTAATTGGGATAAAGAATAAAAATGGCTTGTGTTTTCAGATATATTATTATCACTGGGTACCTGTCCCTACAGATGTTTGATCTCCTTTAGATTATATTGTGAACCAGTTCCCCACCCCTTCCCCACACACATGTACTTCGGTAGGATGTAAAACAATGAATTTGTCAATAATCAAGGTACAGAAACTTTTGAGAGTCTGCTGACTTATTATCAGCTGTTTCACCATAACTATTAAGTCGGTAATGACTGGACTATATATATGTGAGTAGTTCTAGTAGGTCATATCTTCAGGGGAAACAATATTTGTTATCTGGTATCTAAAGCACGGCTAATATTTATGAAGTTTCTGCTTTTCTATTAAGACAAAAAAGAGCCCAATCCCGAAACACTGTAATTATGTATTCTTTTAATCCCACCATCACTTCTGTAGTACAAATGGCCAGGGTCAAAATTAAAATTCTGCTAACAATCCTCAAGGACCAGTTAACTCTTTCACTTGGCTTGAATGACTACTTGCCTACTGTAGAATATACTAGCCCTTTAAAAAAATGTGAAAAGAACATCTTGACTCAGGTTAACATCCGGTAGCTCCAGGTCTCCCAATAATCTGAGAGAAGAAAAATATTTCCAAGCTTTGCTTTCACTGAGAAAACTAGCTTAATCTCTTAACTTTCTTTTAATTTATATAAGAGATATTTTTACTTTCTTGCATATTTTCAAGAAAATAATAACTGGCAGGTTAAGTGACTACTTGTTTGTTTTGAGTGTTACTTAAATGTAAAAATAAATGGAAATAAATCTCATTTCTGGCCAAAGGGATTTTTATTACAAGATTTCAGTACATTTAACAAAACTCAAGTATTTCTGGTTGTATCTTATTCTTTTAGGGCTTTTCCAAAAGGCCTTACAATTAAATGTATGCTCAAAACATCAACAACAAAATAAAACCGAACTTGGCTGAAGAGTGCTCTTCAAATTCGTTTTTAAGAGTGCTTATCTAAAGGTTGACTGGGGTGGGTTTATTTTTAATCGTCTACTCTAAAAGGACAGAAGCAGGGTGGGAGCTTGTTTAAAAAGACTCAAAAACCAAGGAGGACTGAAACAATTACCTACAGAGGTTTCCGTAAAGACTTTGTTAGACTTGGGGTGAGAAAGATTAAGCTGGTGGAGAGAGGGATAGCACACACTCCTGAAATAAGAGGAGCAAGAGGGCACGTGATTATTGTCATACTTGATGCCCTAAAATTGCTCTTCAAATAATAAGGCACTGACCAAATTTTCTCCCCACTAAAACTTGAGACAAAGGTGTAATCAAATTGCTTTCAATAAGCAAAAGAGTTTTTATGCCTGGAACTCTTTCATAAGAACCCTCCAAATTGGGGAAAAAAATGTCATTTTAGACACAAGCCATTTTTAGGGGAGCAAAATCAAAGGTACTTAAATCATTTTGAAAAGGTTCACATGGAAAGTAATTCATCATCAATGCAATAAAATAGCAATATTTGTATCTCAAAGCTTAGAAAAAACAGAATACCACTCTGGCTGCAAAAATCATATATTTACTATGTTTGAAAGAAATAATACAAAAGAGAGAAAATAAAAGCAAACCCTAAAAGGTCACTAAAGAAGTCAGACCAACCTCATCACTTGCTTTGTATCATCTCATGCAACAGCAGTATTATTATTCCACCTGGACACAGTAAAACTCATCTTCATTTTCAAAAAGGGATCCAATTATTTCAAAAGCCTTTGAAGCAGAGGATTTACTTTATTAAAGATTATCTTCTGTTAGGCAACACTGGTACCCCTTGTTTGCAGAAGATGATTACGTGGTGGTTTAAAAACTGGTTGTAAAGGAATGTGCCTCAAAAAAACAGGAAGGAAATCAATACTAGATCTATTCATTTAAAAAGCCAATGGATTAAACCTGTTACTATTGATTTTCGATTAGTATGATGCCCTATAGTTTCGTTTTCAGTAGTAAAGGTATACAGCTTACAATTTAACTTCAAAAAGAAATAAAAGACTTACGCTCAAGTCATTTGGCCAAAAGATCAACAGGTTGCTCTTTGAGGGCCCCAGTTTAAGCTCATAAGGAGTCTGTAAACATGTTTTCCATTCTTTTTTCCTCCTGTACCAATAGTGCTTCCTAGGCTCCTCATAAATCTTCTAGAAGAGGAATAAAGCCACTTACACAAACTTTGCAGTTATAAACACCCTGACTTTTGATATACATTAAGAACCAATACCAACACAGTCCACATAGAAGGTAGTGCAATAGTTACCTGGCATTTTCCACACAGAAAAAATATTTGAAATTGAAGCACATGCCCAGGGAGAAAAAAATACTGAAATTCAAATTCTTTGGATCCCTTTTTGTAATGTTTACCCAAATAATATTTACATAGTGAAGAAAACAAAATAGGAAGGTGTGTTTGATCAGTTCTTGTTCAATTCTTACTGTCTGGAGGTAAAAATCATATTCTGAAAAACAGCAGAGCCTGAACAGAGCAGGCATGAGGCCAAAAACAGTGCTCTGGAAGGTCATTCTGTAGTTATTTTCACAGGCTGTATAACATGCCAATCATTATGCTTATCATAAACAGGCTTAAATTTAAATTACAACTGAATTTCTAATGAGTTCTTCTTGGCTAACGGCGAAACAAATGACCTTAATGCTGATGAACATTTTGAGCTTTTAAGTCACTTATTTACAATTGAGGGTAGGCTTAATAAGAAGATTCATCTTCCCACGAATGAACTATCTAAATATTTAATATATTTTGGTAACATATTTTCTTTGAATTATTATCAGTTATTATTTGGTGAATTATAGATAAAAAATTCACCTACACTATTTTAACTCACTTTTCTGTTCTCAATTTACTTCAAATGCTAAAATAATCTTAAAAAGCAATGCCTAATTTTTTGAATGAATAAATTTTAAAGACAGAAAAACAACAATGACTTCTTCACTGTTAAGAAATTTAGTCAGTCCGAGGCCACAAGTCTATCTACAAACTATTAACCAAATTTGAACACTATATTGTTCAAAGCAAGCATCCACTAATGTTTAGAGCTGAAAATATCAAACACATCTTCCAGCTTAGCTCTCTCCCTTTGGCAAAACTATGTGATGTCAGGCTCTGACTTCCAACTGCATATTTCCCCAGATATGGTTAACCTACAATATGTCTACGTTAGCTTATTTATGACAAACAAATGAAATAAAAAAAAAATCCACAGGGTTCTCATCCACAATACTTTTTAAAAAAGCACATACACTGTTAAAAACACTATTTCTGAAGAGAAATAAACAAATTAAGAAATTTTTAAAAATGCAAAACAAAAGTAAGATGTGCAAGGTCTACGTAGTAATACTGCTGGCTAAGCAGGTGGTGCCTTTCTATTACCCAACATGGGTTAAGCTTAGAGCATTAATTGAAAAATCATTCAGCACAGGAAACTTTTGCCCTCTCCAGCCTATGTCACTAACCCCCAGAAATAATGGTATTTCTGCTATACAAGAAGCATATTTGAACTCTTAACATCTTTTCCAAACATAAAACTAAATTAAAAAACTTAACACTCAAAAAAAGCTCTTCTCTTTTCCTTTGGATGGATTTTAAGCTAATTATTGTATAAGCAATATTTTCGATTGAAGTTTCATGGACTCAAGGGCAAAATACTTATAATAAAAAAGTATAAAATTCTCTAAGAATATGAATGTGAGAAATTTTATGTGAAGCCCAAAGTAACAGATGTCTATTAGTAGATATCGGTCACAAAGCATTACCTTACTCTGGGCCACTGCTAAAATTTATTATGTCTCAAGAGTTTATAACATTCAACACATAGCCTTTGTTTGAGTGTCATTTTTCGTTAAAATTCTAAGGCATCTCACCTTCAAACTTTTTTAAAAAATAATTTGACATTTACTTTAGAAATTAAATGCATTATTGCATAGAAGAGTTCTCATAAAACTGCTTGGTCAACTACTGACAAAATGTGGCTTCAAGTCAGAGACCTACTACAGTAAATTTTCAGAAAAATGTTTTGGTATGTTTATGGTAAATCACACAAGAAGTATAAAGTTTAGATACTCAAAATTTCCAGAATCTGACATTTTCACCTTTATCCCTCTTAAAATTATTCTGTATGTCTTATAACAAAATACATACGTACATCTATATGTGTTACCTTTTAAACAAATATGATCCTGTATCTCATACTGAACAAAAAGAGAGAAAATGAATAATAAAAAAATAACTCTGGCATTATGCACATTAAACACTGTAAAGAAAATATCCTGACAAAATATCAATGTGTCTTGATGATAAAAACCACCTGTGACTGGGAGAAGGGAAAATCCAATTAACTTGGGAAAAGATCTAATTATTGTAAAATCTCAGAAAATTTAGGTTGGGATTATAGTTCTTTACTTAAGCAGATCCGTGGTCCAACAATGAATTCATATAGAAAGCTAAACTTTAACCCTAGTTAGCAAAAACCATGTTTTCTGGAACCTACTTAAAAAAAAGTGTCTGGCAAATGAACACTCAGCCTTTGTACCTCCTGCAGGAAATAATGTTCCCCTTACAGTACTACATTTCAGAAGTTTAGTGTTTAAAAAATTCTCCCCTCATCCAAAACAAAACAAACACCCCCACCCAATCCCAAACAAACCCAACAACTCACATGACTAACACTTCTCATTCCTACACTCTAGCTGTGAGAAAGCCAGTGAGGCTGCAGACTACTAGAGGGAGAACAAACCTTGCAGGTGGGCTGCTGGTACAATCCCTGCTAAGTCTCTTCACCTCGGTTCAAAACCAGCTCCTGATGGAATCCGCAAGAATACGTTTTTCCTTTTTAAAGCATATCTAAAAAAGGCAATTCCCCCCTCTAAAATTATTACAAAGTTAAAAGAAATGCAAATTAGCTACGATCTATTCCAAGCACAGCACCGCCAGAAGATTCACACACACTATTTGGTGTTTCATGTTGGTTTTCCTTTCATTCTTTTAAGGCAGTGGTTTCCACAGGTCAGTTCTGAGATAAGAAGCATGGTTCATGGCAGTTTGTTCTGCAACTCCAATTTGTTCTCTGGGAATATCTCAATTCATTCCCTGAAATTAGTGCTTTTTTGGTTCAGAATTCCAAAGACTGAGACAGAGCCGCTGGGCTCTTCCTGGCACAGGATGGTTTATAGCTGGCGCTCTTTTATCAGGTCCCCATGCTCACATAGAAGCAATAGTTCACCTCTCTTTTTTTTTCTCAGGCTTCTACTCAAAAGTCATCAAGTTTGTAGGAACCTAAAAAATATAAGCATTAAAAACTGAGTTTAAAAGTTGTTTTTCAAAGGAGTATTTCTTATCTTTCCTTGTTATTTAGGCAAGCCCAAATCTTTCCACTTAAGTATCTTTTAAAAGGAACTTGATATAAGGAGCTTCAATAGTTTATGAATAATTAACATGCTAGAACATTTTCAAGAGAAAATCACTGAAATGAGTTAATAGTCTTTCTAGTAATATGACATCTATACAGGAGAAGGGGCAGAGACAGTATCTTTCTTGTCTAACACAGGGGGCTCAGTATACGTTTACTGAATGAATAAATGAATAGAGCAAGACTATGACTCTGGTAGGGTGAGATTCCAGATACACTTGTCATTATTTATTTTCTCATTACATATTACAAAAATTCCTAGGTGCACATTTTTAAAATCAGCAAAGATAATTTTATAACAAACATTACTAAGAATTTATTTGTAAAATCATGATGAAAGTAAGTACAGAAGAACAAAATTCCTTATTAGAGTTTCACTAGTTAAAACAAATCCTCAAAACCAGTTTTCCAAAGTTGTACTGGTAGAGGTATTCATATGTCAGTGGTCTTTTCTGTCCTTAAGACAATTGAACAGCTCTCACACTTTAGCAACCTCTCTCTGAAACCTATTATACGCAAAAACATGAATATCTTACAAGTGGCAGCTTCTGAATAAAAAATTATGTTGGACAATATAATCATAACTGAATTATAAATCAAATACAACACAAATGCTCAAGTGCTTAAAGTACACATTTTCAGGCCTGATTATAAAAAACTCATATTTGGCCGGGCACGGTGGCTCACGCCTGTAATCCCAGCACTTTGGGAGGCTGAGGCAGACGGATCACTTGAGGTCAGGAGTTCAAGACCAGCCTGGCCAACATGGTGAAACCCCATCTCTATTGAAAATACAAAAATTAGCTGGGCGTGTGGCGAGTGCCTGTAATCCCACCTACTCAGGAGGCTGAGGCAGGAGAATGGCTTGAACCTGGGAGGCAGACGTTGCAGTGAACCAAGATCACATCATTGTACTCTAGGCTGTGCAACAAGAGTGAAACTCTGTCTCAAAAAAAACAGAAAACAAAAAACAAAAAACTCATATTTAAGTAAAGTAAAAGTTTCATTTCTTTTTAAGTTGCCTGAATGTGGTTTAAGGTATTTTGCATTTGAGTCAGAGTTTTCTACTAAAACTTTCACAGGTTCTACTTATAAATTTGCCACTGTTCTAATTCTTTTAAGTGTAGAAACAAACATTTATACACATCTGGTTGACTTGTTCCACAGAAATACTCACTTATACAGTAAAAGAAATTGAACCTTTAAGCTGGTATATGTATATATTATCTATATTCATCTTGGAATCTGAGATTTAAAAAAGGAGAGAGTCTTAATACCCTAAATTACATTTAAAGAAAATGTATAGAAATGAAGTGAATTCTGAAAGGCTTAGTCTAGACAAAGCCAGATCTGTTTCTTTCAATCTGCCCCAGACACTAACTTGACAAGGCAAAAAAATAATTTTTGCTCTATGGCATTTCATGTTCTTTATGGAGGTTGCTAAAAATGGTACCAAATACTGCTATTAGTGTTTCATATATATTTGAAACAATAAAAATTATGAGAGAACAAAGCCTATTCCAACAATATTTAAAAAAAAATGGCCTTGGGATCGGGACAAGATGGCCAACTAGACATAGCCGGGCAGAGTTTCTCCCACCAAGAGAGATCTGAGTATCTAGTAGACCAGCATACTCCAAGCCTATCTTCTGAGAGGATGCACTGAGAGTGGGTGGAGAGATGATGCAGAACCAGGGTTGAAAAGCAAAGAAGCTAGGAACCCTGCTGCACAGGGTTATGGAGTGCTGGGACTCACTCCTGAATAGCTCCTAAGGAAGAAGTGAGTAAAGTAACTGTGGAATGGCCCACTCTCACCACAAACCGCTGGGATCCTAGTGGCAGGAGATCCCATGATCCTCCTGGATATTTGAGTTGCCAGGGAGAACTGCCTGGAGAGCTGGCAGAGACAGAGCTTAGGTCTACATGGAGCACAGGGGGTATGGTGTGGGGAAAGCTGCAAAGGAACATGGCCACAGGTGCCCACCCACCAAGGCCCTTCATACTCCTCCAGGTAGCTCTGACCTTTGTTAACTGTCATATTTGGAGAGAGCAGAGCTGTCTTTCCCATGAGACTAGGGTGAGTCTGAGCTGCATGTCCCGTTGTCTGCTGGCCCCTTCCAAGGTCCCTGTTCGGCCACTCCCATGAGAGCAGGCACACAGTGTAGCTTCCACTATTCTGTTGGAATGCTTTTGCAGGTGACTGTCACCACAGTGCTTTTACCAGTGGCCCCCACTAACCTACCAGAACACTTTCACTAGTGACCCCTGAGGAAGTGCTTTTGCCAGTAACCCCTGATGGAGAGGTTTTGCCAGTAGCCTGGGAGCACCTTGGTCCACCCAGTGCAGCTGCTGGTTGACCTCAAGAGGCCAGAGGAAAAAGCCAGGAGCCTGGTCCCAGCCCCTTGGGAGTTACAGCACACAGCCCAGGAGTGCCAAGCTGAACCTTGGCTCTCTGAAGGCATCCAGAAATGAAGTCAATTGACTATACCCAACTTAGACCACAGTCGAACCCTGAAGGGAAATAAAGAACATAAGAACAAATACCACTACCCAAAAGTCAGCAACTTCAAAGGATAAAGGAACATCAGCCCTCACAGATGAGGAAGAACCAATGCAAGAACTCTAGCAACTCTAAAAACCACAGTGTCTTCTTACCTTCAGACAACTACAATAGCTTCCCAGCAATGGTTCTTAACCAGACTGAAATGACTGAAATGACAGACATAGGATTTAGAATCTGAATAGCAAGGAAACTCAGTGAGATACAGGAGCAAGTGAAACCCAATTTAAGGAAGACAGTAAAACAATCCAAGAGTTGAAAGACAACACAGCCATTTCAAGAAAGAACCAAATTGAACTGCTGGAATTAAAAAAATCACTTTAGGAATTTCTTTTTCTTTTCTTTCCTTCTTCTTCTTTTTTTTTTTTTTTTTTTTTTTTGAGATGGAGTCTTGCTCTGTTGCCCAGGTTGGAGTGCACTGGCATGATATCGGCTCATTGCAACCTCTGCCTCCCAGGTTCAAGCGATTCTCCTGTCTCAGCCTCCCTGGTGGCTGGGACTACAGTAGTGGCTGGGACTACAGGTGTGCACCAACGTGCCCGGCTAATTTTTTTATTTTTAGTAGAGACGGGGTTTCACCATATTGGCCAGGCTGGTCCCGAACTCCTGACCTCAAGTGATCTGCCTGCCTCAGCCTCCCAAAGTGCTAGGATTACAGGCGAGAGCCACAGCGCCCAGCCTAGGAATTTCATAATACAATTGGAAGCATTAACAACAGAATAGACCAAACCAAGGAAAGAATCTCAGAACTCGAAGAGTACTCCTTCAAATTAACAGAGACCACAATAAAGAAAAAAATTTTTAAAATAAGCAAAATCTTTGATAAATAGGGGATTATGTAAAGAGACTAAACCTATGACTCACTGGTGTTACTGCAAGAAAAGGAGAGAGAATAAGCAACCTGGAAAACGTACTTGAGGAAACAGTCCACAAAAATTATCCCAATCTTGCTACAGAAGTTGATGTGCAAACTCAAGAAATTCATAGACTCCCCACAAGATACTATACAAGATGACCATCCCTAAAACACTTAATCATCAGATTCTCCAAGGTCAATGCAAAAGAAAAAAATCTTAAATGGAGCTTGAGAAAAGGGGCAGTAAAGGGAACCGCATCAGGTTAACAGTGGACCTTTCAGTAGAAACCTTACAAGCCAGAAGAGGCTGGGGGCCTATTTTTAAGCATCCTTAAAGAAAAGAAATTCCAACCAAAAATTTCATGTCCCACCAAACTAAGCTTCATATGTGAAGGAGATAGAAAATCCTTTTCAGACAAGCAAAGACTAAGGAATTCACTATCATCAGACTTGCCTTACAAGAGGTCCTTTAAGGAGTGCTACTTATGGAAATGAAAGAAAAATAACTGCCACCACAAAAACACACTTAAGCATATAGTCCACTGACATTATAAAGCAACTATACAATGAAGTCTACATAACAAGCAGCTAACAACATGATGACAGGATTAAATCCTCACACATCAATAGTAACCTTGAATGTAAATGGGCTAAAAAGGCAAAGTGGCAAGCTGGACAAAGAAGCAAGACCCAACTGTCTGTTTTCTTCAAGAGAACCATCTCACATGTAACAACATACAGAGGCTCAAAGTAAAGGTATGGAGAAAGACTTATCAAGCAATGGAAAACAAAAAAGAACAAGGGTTGCTAGTCCTATATTAGATAAAACAGATTATAAACTAACAATGGTCAAAAAGGACAAAGAAGGGCATTACATAATGACGAAGGGTTCAATTCATCTAGAAGACTAAACTATGCTAAAGATATATGTACCCAACATTGGAGCATCTAGATTTAGAAAACAAGTTCTTAGAGACCTACTTAGATAACTACACAATGGAAGACTTCAACACCCCACTGATAGTGTCAGGCAGATCACCAAGGCAGAAAACTAACAAAAATGTTCTGGACTTAAGCTCAACATTTAACAAACTAGATCCAATAGACATCTACAGAATACTTCATTCAACAACACAAGAATATACATTCTTCTCATTGGCACAAGACACATTCTCTAAGATTAACCACATGCTTAGCCATAAAACAAGTGCCAACATAGTCAAAAAAATCGAAATCATACCAACCATACCCTCACACTACAGTACAATAAAACTACAAATCAATACCAAGAAGGTTTCTCAAAACCATAGAATTATATGGTACTTAACTTTCTTCCAAATGACTTTTGGGTAAAGAATGAAATTATGAGAGAAATCAAAAAACGATTTAAAACTAAGGAAAACAGAGACACAACATACCAGACTTAATACCTATGTCAAGAAGTTAGAAAGAGCTCAAATTAACAACCTAACATCACACCTGGAGGAACCAGAAAAACAAAAGGAAACCAACCCCACAGCTAGCAGAAAAAAAGAACCAAAATCAGAGCAGAAGTGAATGAAATTGAGATGCAAAAATGCATACGAAAGAGGAATGAAACCAAAAGTTGGTTCTTTAAAAGAAAAAACAAGATCGATAGACTGGTAGCAAGATTAACAAAGAAAGTAAGAGAAAAGATCCAAATAATCACAATCAGAAATTACAAAGGCGACATACAACTGACTCCACAGAAATACAAAAAATCCTCAGACTAACACTTATATGCACACAAACTAGAAAACCTAAAAGAAATGGATAAATTCCTGGAAACACACAACCTCTGAAGATTGAATGAGGAAGAAACTGAATCCCTAAAAAGACCAATAATGAGTTCCAAAACTGAATCAGTAATAAACAACCTAACAACCCAAAAAAGCCTTGGACTAGACGGATTTCACAGTTGAATTCTACTAGATGTACAAAAAAGAGGTAGTACCAATCCTACTGAAAACATTCTGAAAAATCGAGAAAGAAAAGACTCCTCCCTAACTCATTCCATGAAGCCAACATCATTCTGATACCAAAAACTAGCAGAGACACAATGAAAAAAATAGAACTGCAAGTCAATATACTTGAAGAACACAGACACAAAAATCCTCAACAAAATATTAGCAAGCTGAATCCAGCAGCATATCAGAAAGTTAATTCACCACAATCAAGTAGACTTTACTCCTGAGATGCAAGGTTGGTTCCCAGATGCAAATCAATAAATGTGATTCACCACATAAACAGAATTAAAAATAGAAAACCATATGATCATCTCAAAAGATGCAAAAAAGGCTTCTGATAAAATTCAACACCCTTTCATGTTTAAAGCCCTCAACAAATTAGGCACTGAAAGAACATATCTCAAAATAGTAAAAGTCATCTATGGCAAACCCACAGCAACATCATTCTGAACGGGCAAAAGCTGGAAGAATTCCCTTATAGAACTGGAACAAGGATGCCCATTTTCACCACTCCTATTCAACATAGTACTTACTGGAGGTCCCAGCCAGAGCAATCAGACAAGAGAAAGAAATAAAAGGCGTTCAAATAGAAAGAGGAAGTCAAACCATCTCTCTTCAGACTATATGATGTTATATCTAGAAAACTCCAGTCTCTGCCCCCAAAGCTCCTAGATCTGATAAACAACTTCAGCAAACTCTCAGGATACAAAATCAATGTACAAAAATCAAGAGCATTTCTATACACCAGTAACATTCAAACTGAGAGCCAAATCAAGAACACAATTCCATTTACAATAGCCACAAAAAGAAAAAAGTACCTAGGGATACAGCTAATCAAGGAGGTGAAAGATCTCTACTATGAGAACTACAAAACATTGCTCAAAGTAATCAGAGATGACACAAACAAAGGGAAAAGTATTCCATGCTCATGGATTGGAAGAATCAATACTGTCAAATGTCCATATTGTCCAAAGCAATCTACAGATTCAATGCTATTCCTATCAAACTACCAATGACATTCTTCAAAGAATTAGAAAAAAACATTCTAAAATTCATATGGAACAACGACAACAAAAACAAACAAACAAAACAAAACAAAACAAAACAAGGCCCAAATAGCCAAAGCAATTCTAAGTAAAAAGAACAAAGCTGGAGGCATTATACTACCTGATTTCAAACTATACTACAAGGCTACAGTAACCAAAAAATAGCATGGTACTGGTACAAAAACAGATACCAATGGAACAGGATAGAACCAATGGAACAGGATAGAGAGACCAGAAATAATGCCTCACACCTACCACCATCTGATCTTTGACAAAGCTGACAAAAACAAGCAATGGTGAAAAGACTCCCTATTCAACATACTGCTGGGATAACTGGATAGCCATATACAGAAGATTAAAACTGGATCCCTTCTTTATACTGTACATAAAAATCAACTCAAAATGGATTAAAGACTTAAATGCAAAACCTAAAACTATAAAAACCCTGAAAGATAACCTAGGACACACCATTCTGGACACAGGCCCTGGCAAAGATTTCATGATGAAGACTCCAAAAGCAGTTGCAACAAAAACAAACCCTGACAAACAGGACCTAATTAGCGAGCTTCTGCACAGCAAAAGAAACTATCAGCAGAATAAACCAACATTCCTAGAGAAGGGGAGAAAATATTTTCAAACTATGTATCTGAAAAAGGTCTAATATCTAGAATCTATAAGGAACTTAAACAAATTTACAGGCAAAAGACAACTCCATTAAAAAGTGGGCAAAGGACATGAACGGACACTTCTCAAGAGAAGAAATACACATGGCCAACAAGCATTTGAAAAATGCCCAATATCACTAATTGCCAGAGAAATGCAAATTAAAACTGCAATGAGATACCATCTCACACCACTCAGAATAGCTAAGTCAAAAAATAACAGATGTTGGCAAGGTTGCAGAGAAAAGGGAATGCTTATACGCTTGGTAGGAATGTAAGTTCAGCCACCGTGGAAAGCAGTTTGGACATTTCTCAAAGATCTTAAAACAACTACCATTCAACCCAGCAATTCCATTACTGAGCATATACTCAAAGGAAAATAAATTGTTCTACCAAAAAGACACATGTATGTTCATCCCAGCAGTATACACTATATAGTAAAGACATGGAATCAACTTAGGTGCCCATCAACAGTGGATTGGATAAAGAAAATGTGGTACATATATGCTATGGAGTACTACACAGTGATTTTTAAAAAACAGTGAAATCATGTCCTTGGCAGCAACATGAATGCAGTTGGAGGCCACTAAGTGAAATAATGCAGGAAAAGAAAACCAAATACGCATGTTCTCACTTGTAAGTGGGAGCTAAACACCGAATACACCTAGACACAAAGATGGGAACAATCGACGCTGAGCATTACCAGAGCGGGGAGGGTGGGAGAGGGGTGACGGTTGAAAAACCAGTGGGTAGGTACCCTGCTCGCTACCTGGGTGATGGGATCATTTATACATCAAACCTCAGTGACACGCAGTATACCCATGTAACAAACTTGCACAAGTACCCTCTGAACCCAAAAGTCAAAAAACAAACAAAAAGAATGGATTTAAAGGATGAAGAAAGTTTGAATCCACCATTTTTTATTTGTGTGACCCATATAGGTCATTTTGTATGGCAGAGCCTTAGTTTAAATGATCAAGAAAGGGTAATAACTTACATCTTGATATGACAGGGTGAAAAATACTTCTGTAAGCTTTCTAAGCTGATATAGTGCATCATATTCAATATTACTTACTGATAAAGCTAACTATGTACTTCTGTATTACCAATATGCTAAGTCAATGATTTTCAAATATATTTAACAAACAACTGGTTCCACAAGTCTACATAAATTTCTGTAAATGCGGCTATGTTTTTTATGTCTGCTCTACCAATCTGTGGTTCAACTTTAACTGTGCAACAAGGTTTGGGGAAAACAACACAATGGATTCCTGCTCTTCTGCAGCTGAAAGCCTTTCAATTAGACCATTTTTGTTTCAGTAAAATAAAAGCAAATAAAATCCAAATGGTTTTTGGTTTCACTACCACCACAGACATCGATTTGTCAACAGATCAAATAAAGATGAATTTGAATAATTTTTATTAATTTAATATGCCATCTAATTTTTATCCTTTAGAGAACTATACTCTTGACTACTATACTGCCTACCTTTCTCTGCTTTGAACACACCTTAAGCTTGTTCCAGTTTCAGGCTCCCTGTACTTGCTCTTCCCTTAAACAGTACTCTGCTCTCCTCTTCTAATAGCTCGTTCCTTCTTGTGGTTCATGTCAGTACCATCTCCTCAGGGAGATTTTTATGTTATCAAAAGTTGTCTGTACTCCCATTGCTCTGCATCACATAGTTCTATTTTGTTTTCTTTATATAGTTCTGACTGTTTGATATTTTGTTACTTGTTTGATGATTATTGTCTAGCTCCTCACTAAAATGTAGACCTTCATGTCTTATTAACTGTAGTCAACAAGAATAAAACCACCACCATTCTCCTAGTTAACTCAGAACTAGTTTGTTTACTTCTCTTGGAACTCTTTTACATATATTCCCAAATTATGGACTATTCTGAGAATTAAGGAGAAATGCTTACCTGTTGTTTGTTACTTTGGCAGGCTGCACTCAAATGCTTAAACCATAGCATTGCATTCATTCTATTGCCAGCTTGAAACTTGTATGAATTTCCTAAAATTATCCAAAACAAGGGGGAAATAATAAAAATGTAAGGACAATGACACATAATACTTATGCCAGATATTAATGAACAAATTAAACATGACTAGAGTTTTCAGTTTTAGAATTCTATTCACTTAACACCTCCATTTTATTGTATTTCCTATTTTTATTGTATTTCCAATACAATAAAGAATTCTTGATGCAACACATTTACATGCTATCATATATTCAGAAAGTCACTTTTGCTGCTTATGAATTAGAAGAAATAATTTTGTCTCCTTAAATGTTCTTAAGAATAAAATACACCTAAATAAAATAACTGTGTGGCATCTCAAATCTGTGTGGATAAGACTGCAGAATATTGGTTCTGAATACTTACTACTTAGATATCTAAATAATAGTTTTTTTTTTTTTTTTTTTTTTTTTTTGTGATGGAGTCTCGCTCTGTCACCCAGGCTGGAGTACAGTGGCGTGATCTCAGCTCACTGCAACCTCTGCCTCCCAGTTTTAAGAGATTCTTGTGCCTCAGCCTCCCAAGAAGCTGGGATTACAGGTGTGCACCACAATGCCTAGCGAAGTTTTCTGTATTTTTAGTAGAGACGGAGTTTCACCATGTTGGCCAGGCTGGTCTTGAATTCTTGACTTCAAGTGATCTGCCTGTCTTGGCCTCCCAAAGTGCTGGGATTTACAGGCATGAGTCCCCACACCCACATCCGGCCTAAATATTAGTAGATGTTAAGTTTTAACATGCCAAAATGCTTCAACATGTTTAACACTTAAACACTCGCTATTTAGTATAATTAAGGATTAGTCATATAATATTGATAGACTATGCTTTTAGTCTTTAGTTACAAGACATTTGTCAAGGTTATTACAGATTTCCAGTTCTGCTGAGGGCCCTTGGGGAAAGTCTACGAGGCAACTTTTTCTCTTTTAAGAAATTAGAAATTCATTTGAGCTGTCCGTATTTAGTAGTTCCTATATTGACTTTAATTCAAGACTGACATATAATGAGGATATTTTAAATGGTTACATGTATTAAGGTGAGGAAGCAATAAGTTGAGAAAAGAAAGGATCCATGCACTATAGGCTGCTCTAAATTAAGCTTTATTTCCTTTTTTCACTGACCTAAGTTCTTTTTATTTCACAATTTTTGCTGAATTCTATTCTTTCCTTAATAACTGTATTCAATGGCTCAAGAACCTAACTATATTTAAGCATTATTCAGCTTTTCCTTGAGACTCTAACACTCAAATAACTTTTTCACTTTCCGAAGTAATTGTTTCTTCACCAAATGTTTAATTAGTCAAGTAACATTGTTACACTTGCTGAACTCAGACACAGACATTAGGTCAATGTGAAAAGAAGGCATATCTACAATTAATCTGGTCACAGCTACAATTTACATACTCACTCCTCCCTTGCAAAAAACCATTAGTATAGATAGACATCATAAAATTTTGGCTACCTGAAGTAGTTCTATTAGGCAAGCTAAGAAAAACGGAAGAAAACAAAGAATCTGTTAACTAAATCCAATGAAAATGCTCTCATCTTAAAATTTAATTTCATTAATTATGCCTTTGACATGGGAAGGAGGCTGGGGTTTTGAATTCAAAATTTTGAGTAGGCTTTTATACACCAACAGCAACCAAACAGAGAATCAAATCAAGAACTCAAAGCTTTTTATAATAGCTACAAAATAAAACAAAAAAACCACTAAGGAATATACCTAACAAAGGAGTCGAAAGATCTCTACAAGGAAACTACAAAACACTGCTGAGAAAAATCACTGATGACACAAACAAATGGAAACACATCCCATGCTTATGGATGGGTAGAATCAATATTGTGAAAATGACCATACTGCCAAAAGCAATCTACAAATTCAATGCAATAGCCATCAAAATACCCCTATCATTCTTCACAGAATTAGAAAAAACAATTCTAAAATTCATATACAACCAAAAAAGAGCCCACCACAGTCAAAGCAAGACGAAGCAAGAAGAACAAATCTGGAGGCATCACATTACCTGATTTCAAACTATACTATAAGTCCATAGTCACCAAAACAGCATGGTACTGGTATGAAACTAGGCACATAGACCAATAGAATAACATAGAGAACTCAGAAGTAAACCCAAATACTTACAGCCAACTAATCTTCAACAAAGCAAACAAAAACATAAAGTGGGGAAAGGACACCCTTTTTAACTAATGGTGCTGGGATAACTGGCTAGCCGCATGTAGGAGAATGAAACTGGATCCTTATCTCTCACCTTATACAAAAATCAACTCAAGATGAATTAAGGACTTAAATCTAAGACCTGAAACTATAAAAAGTCTAGATGACAACATTGGAGAAACCCTTCTAGACACTGGCTTAGGCAAGGATTTCATGACCAAGAACCCAAAAACAAATGCAATAGAAACAAAGATAAATAGTTGGGACCTACTTAAACTAAAGAGCTTTTGCATAGAAAAAGGAACAGTCAGCAGAGTAAATAGACAACCCACAGAGTGGGAGAAAATCTTCACAATCTATACATCTGACAAAGGACTAATATCCAGAATCTACAATGAACTCAAACAAATCAGTAAGAAAAAAACCAGTCCCACCGAGAGGTGGACTAAGGACATGAATAGACAATTCTCAAAAGAAGATATACAAATGGCCAACAAACAAATGAAAAAATGCTCAACATCACTAATGATCAGGGAAATGCAAATCAAAACTACAATGCGATACTACTTTACTCCTGCAAGAATGGCCATAATCAAAAAAATCAAAAAACAGTAGATGTTGGCACGGATGCGGTAAACATGCAACACTTCTACACTGCTGGTGGGAATGTAAACTAGTACAGCCACTATGGAATACAGTGTGGAGATTCCTCAAGGAACTAAAAGGAGAACTACCATTTGATCTAGCAATCTCACTACTGAGTATCCACCCAGAGGAAAAGAAGTCATTATATGAAAAAGATACTTGCATGCGCATGTTTATAGCAGCAAAATTCACAATTGAAAAATCGTGGAACCAACCCAAATGTCCATCAATTGACGAGTGGATAAAGAAACTGTGGTATATGTATGTGACAGAATACTACGCAGCCATAAGCAGGAATGAATTAATAGCATTTCCAGTGACCTGGATGAGACTGAAGACTATTATTCTAAGTGAAGTAACTGAGGAATGGAAAACCAAACATCATATGTTCTCACTGATATGTGGGAGCTAAGTTATGAGGATGCAAAAGCATAAGAATGATACAATGGACTTTGGGGACTTGGGGGGGAAAGTGGGAAGGGGGACAAACGATAAAAGACTACAAACAGAGTGCAGTGTATGCTGCTCGGGTGATGGGTGCACCAAAATCTCACAAATCACCACTAAAAAACTTATTCATGTAACCAAATACCACCTGTACCCCAACAACTTATGGGAAAAAAATGTTGAGTAGGGTGTATTTATTCTGTGAATCAATCTACTTAATCTAAAAACAAGACATTTTGGTATTATTATTTTTTCCTGCCTCCAATATATTTGCTTACTTGTTTACTTAAAACACTGAAACATCACAAAAGTGGGATATCTGTTGATACAAAATAGCATCTGAACAGAGGTCAAAATATAGTTGTGAAGTCAATAAAAGGTAACATAATATAGTATTCCAGTTGTGAGCTACTGAAAGTATCTTCTTTCTGGTACTTGTCAACTGCTAGCAGTTATGATGGAAGAAAAGCAACCACTTGAGGATATTTTCTGATGAGCTTTGTGGTATCCACTACAGTCACAGGTAGAGTAAGGATGTACGATGTGATTCTACATGGCCCATCCTCCAATTTCTCGTATCTACTTTATAAACTCCAATGGTCAATAGCCAGTTATTTTATTCATAAGTGTCTCTCTACATACTGTATGTAAAATATTATAATTAACTTGGAAAGTAATCTGAGCCAAATATATTCAGAAAGTCACTGTTTTGTTGCTTATGGATTAAAATAAGTAATTTTGTTTTTAAATATTCTTTAGAATAAAATACATCTAAATAAATACAGTAATTGTGTGGCATCTCTAGATCTGTGTGGATAAGACTGCACAATATTGGTTCTGAATAATTAAAAGTGATAGAATAAATATTTAAAGGAAAACTGCCACTTTCAGAACTTAAGAATAATAATCCATTTCAAGGTATTGATGAAGGAAGGAGTATGGACTATATGGCAAGTCTCTAAAAATTTGAAGTAACAGTGGGGTTATATATTCTCAAATTCCCTCCCTCCTTTCCTAGTTAGGTCTCTTGGGATTAGCTAGGCTTTCTAATTTTCAAGCATATGCCCATGTAGCAAAGAAAATAAGCTCCAAAAATACTATTAAAATACATAATGGGACAAAAGTATTTTCCAATAGATAAAACTACACAAACACTTTCCCTCTTGAGTATTCCAGTGAAACTAGGTTTTGGCTCATCAAGTTCTTCATGTATGCATAAAACATTATATATAGACATATATACATACACACATACATACATATACACAAACACATATATATATGCAGTATCATAAGCCCCAGTTATTCTAACAATTCACCTTTCTCAGAGTCAGTCAGCAGGAAGAGATCAGGATGTTCAGGGTCATCAGCCATCATCACCATCCATCCTACCACAGATACGTTCTTATTGGATGTTGATTTGAACTGAGAGAAAAAAAGATAATTAGTGGAAACAGAAAATTTATGGCTTATTCTAAGCAAAACTTCGGTGTTAGGGAGTGTATTTTCAGTTTCTCCTAATGAAAGATGAGATTTGTGACTTCATGCTGGGTCTTGGTCAGCCTGGGTCCTTTCACTGCTAAATTTCATCCTAGGCATGCCTTCTTCAGATAATCTCCTACTTTCCAGACCTTCCCAGCTTCAACTCTTCATCAAAACCTAACTGATCTATTTTCCATTCCCAGAGAGCATAATATGTTTGTGAATATGATATATTAATCTGTTGTTTTTTTCTGAATTACTGTACTACTCCTTATAGGAAGGACATTTGCATTTTAGTAGCTATGTTATCTTAAATCTGATGATGTAACAAATCAGAGAGTTCTTTTTTTTTTTTTTTTTTTTTTTGAGACAGTTTCACTCTGTTGCCTAGGCTGTGGTGCAGTGGTGATCTCAGCTCACTGCAACCAGGTAATTCTTAATGACAATACTCTTACTTGCATTTTTCAAAAAAGAGGGGTATTCTTAGCATGTCTATTACTTTTATAGTTAACTATTCTTTTGTTATTATTATTTTAGCTACAACTTCCTTTTCTTTTAATCCTGAGAAAGGGCAGTAATAAAAGAAGAACAGGTTGGCTTAAGCTAGTGCTTAAGAACATGTATGTGAAGCCATTCAGGTACTGTTTAAAAATGAAGCAGTGCATTGTATAAGGAAGTGTACATGGTAAAACACTAAAAAATAAGGTAACAATTAACAAGAAATTCAGGACAGTGACAGGCTGTCGATATGGTTGACAGGAAAGAAGTGGATGCCTCCGGGAAGGCTGTGATAGTTCTAGTAACGTTCTGTTTCTCACACTGGGTGGAGAGCATACAGGTGTTCATTTTATTTGTTATGCTTTAAAATGTACATGTACACTACCTATCTTTTGTATGTATGATATGCTTCACGATTAAAGGAAATGGGAAAAAGAATGAACATGACACATTTATAACAACATGAAATTGAGATATGAAAGCTAAAGAAATCAGTAAGTTTTAGTACTGGGAAGAATGAAATTGGCCCTACCACAGGACTGTTGATTTGACAGCTCATAATGTACTTCAACATGAATAGTATGATCTTCTAATATTCTTTTCCTAAGCCTAAAAACCTCTACCTCAATTCCTTTTTTCAAAAAATAAAAAGTAACTCAAGCAACATAAACTGCTTCAGAAACAGGGATGAAACTAGAGTGCAAATGCCCCTTGACCACCAGCTGAATCCCATCACATTCCCTAGACATAATCATCACTTGAGGTGACAACCTCCAGACCTTATTCTATGCATTTATTTTATCAGAGGCTTGTGTCATTGTTGCTGCTGGTTTTTACCTATTAATGGGGGATATATTTACTCTCTGACTTGTGTTTTTCACCTATCAGTAACCATTTCCTTATTGATAAGTATTTTGGATATTTCCAGATTTCTGTTGTCATAAATATTATAGAAATGTTCTTCTACAGATAATCTTTGTGCACTTGTTCAAACATTTCTGTAGGACAGATTCTCAGATGAGGAATTTCTGGTTATTATCAAGCTAAATACTGACTAGGACTGGCCACCATAAAAACAATACCAATTTCGATTTCTACCAGCCATGGATGACAGTCTGTTTCCCTATATCATGACCAATGCTATATCATCAATCCTTTAAATTTTTGTCTAATGGCAAGAAAGTGTCTCCCTTAATTTGCATTTTTAAATAGTGAGGTTGATCACCCTACCCACACAAACTCCGTTCTTCATAGGCAAAAAAAATATATACTTTATAGAATACTAAAATAAGGTATACGGACTTCCATATGTCCCACTTCTGGGTTTATATACATACATGAACAGGTATATTTTAATCTATGATTTTTTTTCTCCTCCAGCTTTTTATTTTGAAAAAATTCAAACTGTATAGAGGTTGAGAATGCCACGATTAGCCATATATCCTTAATCTACATTTTTGTATTTGTTTGATCTCTCTCAAATGCAAATTGCAGCTATCATAACATTGAACCCTAAAGATTTCAATGTGTCTTTTAATAACAAGAATATATTCCTATACAATCACAACATAATTATCATTTCTAAGAAACTGAACAGACAACCATATAAAGTCCATATTACATTTTCTTACATTGTTCCAATAATAACCTGTATAGCTTTTTAAATTTTTTCCCCAATATAACTCCAGGATTCAACTAAAACATACACTGCATTTAGTTGTCAAGCCTCCTTTAATCTAGAACAGTCCTCCTGTCCCCCTGCCCTTACTCCACCTGCCAAGTTTTGGTCTTTTTAAGAATCTAGGCCAGCTGTCTCATAGAATGTCCCACAATTTGGATTTGATTATTTCCTCATAAGATTCAGGTTAAATTATTTTGGCAAAAATATAATATAGGTGGTGCTATGTTTAAATAGTGATTTTAATCCTTTATCTGTTGCTTACATATAGCAGATATTTTCCTCCAATCTATTTGTACTTTAACTTTATTTGAAAACAATTAAAATTTTTTTCTTCCATTTAGTTCTGTGCCATATCTTTTCTATCTCAAAATTAATACTACAGATCTAGACCTGTCTCTATACACTCTATCCTGTTCTTCAAATTTATTCTTTAATTATATTTTAATTTAATTAGACAAGATGAGAAATGCAGTCAATTTCCTTGGTACTCAATAAGATTTTCTCCCAACCCACTATGCTTTAATTTCCAAACATTTTGCATACATTACCTATCAGAAACCTCATATAATTAAAAACCCAAACTATAACATAATAGTAACTTTTTATGCATAAGCAACAATGCAAAGCATAAAACAATATTTAACATATCCATTAGATGACAAATTCAGTTATAACTTCTTTAATTTGGACTTTTTCTAATTGAAACTAAGAAAAAACAAAAACCCAAAAAACCACTTTATTTTGAATAATGACATTTCTATAACAGTCAGCTAAGTGAAATCTAGCCAGCAAGATCTCAGTGTGGCTATGTGAAAAGTTACTTTCTACATCTGAAGATAAAGGATTTAACTGAACTGAATGAATCCAACTTTTTTCTCCCTTTGAGAACAGCAGTACTAACTCTACAAATTGTTTCAGCAAAACTAATCTGTGTAAATGTTGTAGGGTATATAGGCATTATTGTCAATTTGACCAGAATACAAAAAATATTCACAGTAGAAATCTACATGATCATTCACTCAAGTCCTTTATCTCAATGCAAGAGCTATCTAAACAATTATATAATAATAGTGAGCAAAAAACTAGTACTTAAGAATACATATGATCCCACTGAGGTACAGTTAAAAAATGAAACCATGAATTAATTAGGGAAACATATATGCTAACACTCTGAAGAAAAGCAAGACAATGAGTCATGATGGTCAGGAGAGTGGCAGGTGGTGGGTATGGTTGATAAAGAAAGGCAATGCTATCTTATGGTACTTCCCACATTCATTTAAACCAAAAATGTTCTTTTCTATACCTCCGGTTTGATTAAAGGGCTAAAACTGTGAGAATAAAGAAGAGTTTCTCTGAATTACTCTGAATTACACAGTATCATTTGGTTAAGTTTTAAGTAGAAAAAGGACATAAATTTTTCTTCACTGGCTTACCTTTTCTCAGTAGGATAAACCACTTAATTTTTCTCCCCAAAATATGTGACTTAAAATTCCTCTCAAATTTTATTAATGCAACATAGAAAATCATTCTTCCTTTCAAAGATTCTATGTAAAAACAAACAGCATGCAAAAGAGATTTATAGGAAAATTCTACAGGGTGAAAAAAAGGCTTCTTTTAAGTAATATGAAGCACAAGAAAGTGACTGAAGTAACTGTTGTAACTGATCATTCCTCTTCATTGTTGGGAAGAATCACTAAACCAGAGACTGAGGTGGAAAGAACTTTAGATGTTGGCCCCACATTTCCACATTTTGCTGGTTAGGAAAGGAAACTCCAAAGCAATAGTTTTGAACAATATTGAACAGGAAACCCAGATCTGAGAAAGCTTTGGTGACAAGATAGATAAGCTTAATGTGCAGTTTTGACATCTGCAATGGAAAAATGGCATTCAAAAAAGAAATAAATGTAAAAACTTTTGGACTAGAAGATAGGAAAAAACAACAGCAAACCCAAAAAACCTTTGTATCCCATTAGGACTGCTTTCTTTATAATCATGAACAGTCTGTGAAACCATGCTAAAAATGTAGAGAACAAATACTTACATGTTTTCGTTCTGTAGCCTTTAGGGATTTGGCAGCATAGTAAAAAAGCTGTGTCCCACACAAAGCTGCCCAATATTTTGTCCAAGATGCTACCTGGATAGGACAAACACATGAATATACTATTAAAATGCTCCTGGTTTCTTAGTTTCTTTACATTCTAAGTGCCAATGATCAAGTCCACTTCACTTCAACCAAAGGACTAACCTCAGAGTTGAGCTGTATCACTTCTGAAATCTTAATATCAAATATTCCTGTCACTTCCATCTAACTACCTACCTGTTTGCAGATCCACATACTCAGTCTTTCTTCCAGCTACAATAGTTAACCCCGATTCTATCTAAACACAAACTCAACTCTCCTTTTATGCCCTAGATTCCAACTATCTCTAAGAAGTTTGCTTTTGCAATTAACTCCACTGCTTCTCAATCTCTCTCCCTCTACCATCCTTATACAAATGAACCTTAAAATCCCTTTAAAATCCCTCCTTTGACCCATCTCCTTACACCCCAGACACCAACCAATTTCTCTGCTCCTTTTCACAGTGTAACTTCTTGCAAGGGAGTCTCTAAATCTTGCCTCTACTTCTGTTTTGCCCATTTTCTACTGAACTCACTTCATTTGGCTTTTGGGTCATCAAGGTCACTGATGATTGTTAATTTTAGCAAAGCCTCCGTCCTCATCATAGCCAGCCTCTTAGCAGCATCTGACCCAGCTGGCCACTCTTTCGTTTCTGAAGTATTGTAACTGCTAGGCTTCTGGGATAACAGTTCCTTAATTTTCCTTTATACTCTTCTTTGTGGGAGACCTTCAACACTACAGAGCCCCATCTCCAACCCTGTTTTCTTCTCTAGCTATACTTTCTTCTTAATCTATCATCCAGATCCATATTTCAAATAGTATCTATCTGTATGTTAATGACTCCCAAATCTCTCTCCCTGCCACCTCTCTGCTAACCTCATGATCCACACTGTTTCAAGAGCCACAATGACATCTCCACTTGAATGTTTAATAAGCATATCAAACTGAACTTGGCCAAGACTGACCTGCCCCCTATTTCAATAAATGTCCCCAACATCCACCCACCTCAGTCCCCAAACCTAGAAGTTATCTTTGTTTTCATGCTTTCTCTTATACATCACATTTAATTTATCATCAAACAACTCCAGCTTTTGCCTCTTACCTGATCTCCTCCACCTTCCCCAATTTCAATGGGGAAATTGAAATGCGTAAACTATACAAGCCTTCTTGTCTCCTGAACTCTAGATAGTCACACAGCTAACTTATCTACCTCATTCAGATCTCAGCTCAAATGTTTTGCCACGGTGGCATCCCTCCTTGTTCCATCATTCTGTATCCTATGACCTTATTTTAAAGCCTTATTCTCTATTTCTCCTCACTGGAATGTAATCCAGGAGGAAGACACTTTGCCTCACCTTGTTCACTGCTCTATTTCTAGCATTCAGCACACAAAAGGTATGGTAATGCTTCAACTGACATGCAATTCTGTGTTCATTAGCCTGTCTAAGAGATTCCTGATTTGTATGTGCCTTTGGCTTACTGTGATATAAGCAGCAAAGTAAGATTACTTATATGAAGCCCCCATTTCTTCAAAAGCTTTAAGTGTGAATATATATCAAAGGTTTTATGTTTCAAATTTGAGAAAGGGAAAAAAATTGTTCCTTAGTAGTCAAACTACTATGCTGGTGTTCAGGAAGAATAAACTTCTTTGATACATATTAAGAGCTCAGTTCCACCAATCTTCCTTTTTTTCCCCCCAATATACTTATGGTTTGGAAAGCATTTTATATTTGTGTTCTATTTTATGTAGAAAACAAAACTGTATTACAGGCATTTAAATAAAATGATAAAGCACAATCAAATTCCAGTTTTTAGGGTTGTTACTCTTTATTTTCTACTTTACCTAAACTTAATACTAAAATACTTCTTCATGATATACTTTCAGGGTTCTCTAAGAAATAATTTTGTATAAGAACTATAATGGGGGTAAAAAAAAGTACAGGATTTAAGCACCCTTAACACATGATTTAACAGAAATCTATATGGCACATATAATAACACTTTAAGAAAACATGGTAAAGCAAATGTGTACAACAGTTTCCCTCTTATCTGTGGTTTCAGTTACCCACAGGCAACGATAGTGTAAAAAAATTTTTGGAAAATATGAGAAGTAAACAATTCATAGATTTTAAAATCACGTGTTGTTCTGAGTAATACAGTTCTAATCTGTCCTTCTGTGGACACAATCATCCCTTTCTTTGTCCAGCATCTCCACACTATATGTGTTACCCTTGTGGCCCACTCCCTACTGCTTCCTTAAGTGAAAAGAAAAGTTCTTGGCTTAAGGAAAGAAAAATTAGACGCTAAGGTTGCTGAGATCCATGGTAAGAACAAATTTTCTATGTGTGAAATTACGAAGAAGGAAAAAGAAATTCACGCTAGTTTTGCTATTGCATCTCAAACTGCAAAAGTTATGGCTACTGTGTGGGGTTAAGTGCTTAGTTAAGACAGAAAAGGTATTATATTTGTGGATGGAAGATATGAACAGAAACATGTTCCAAATGATGGTAATGTGGTTTGGTACTATCTGAGGTTTCAGTAATCCCTGAGGGTCTTGAAATGGATGACCCAAGGATAAGTGGGGAGGACCTTATTTAATATTATTTCAAGTCTACTATAATCAGGCTTTATTTTAATTGTTCTAGCACTTTACAGAGTCTTATATACATTTGTATATTTTTAGAGGTGTATTAAAATATCATATGATGAAATCTTACTGTAGGCTTTTTGCCTTCTTTTAACAAAGTTTTTCTCCTGAGAACACCTTGAATAGTAACAGCTCCTGGATATAAATGTACTGCCAAATCTTCTGATTCTGCAGAACTATAATGATGAAGAAAAGAACACATAAGAGCTTTTGTCTATAATAGTCATTAATTAGGTACTTAAAAAAATGTAATTATTCTTAATTTTAATTTTAAAACTTTGTTACTTTATTCAGAGCTGAGGCGACACTGACAATTTTAAAGGTTTATTAATCTTGAAATTTATAAGCTGTCACAAAAAGTTGATTAGAAAGTTATTAAAGTCAGCAGATGGTTAAAAAACATACTTTATTACATATTTGAACAAGTATAATTTAGAAAGAATGCAGTAATTCACTTTAGTAAATATTAAATTAAAAATTTAAGATTTATTTTCTTCTTAACATGCCACACTGCATCACTCTTGTAACCTTATTTTCCCCATAGAAACTTTAAGTCCTGGTAGGAAAAATGAGGATTCTATTTGTTAAAAGCATTTAAGTATAATAAAACTGAAAATAAAAAGAGAAGCTCAAAAAGAAAAAAAGAAAACTCATGCTTAATTTAATTCTAAAATAGCAGAAAGTAATAAAGTCAATAATAATATATTTTAAAAACTAGCTTTCTGCAATACATTTTAATAACATTTAAATGGTGTCAATGGTAATTTGCTCTCCACGAAAGGAAAAAACTCAAACCCCAAGATTTCCTTTTCATGTATCTTTAAAAAAAAAAATCACAAAATAACCAACACTTTAATATCTTTCCCTAATTGATTTAAGGTCCAATGTTTAATACAATAATTAATGATTTCTACATGAGCCAATTAAACATACATGCTGATAAAAATGTCACTGGTGACTTGACATAAGCTGCAGAATTCCTATAAGAGCAATGAAAACTAAAGTTTGCCAGTTTATTCCTTTGGGATTATTTAGGTGTCTTCAAAGTGACTTAAGAACCTATAAACCAGTAGAAATTTCACGCTAGAGCTACTTATATTCAGGGAGGTATATGCAGGGAGATTAGACACCATCAAACTGACGTAAAGTTTGCTTCTGAAGTTTGGTATTTTGTTGTATTATGAATTGATTACCCATCACCACTAAACCCCACGTTCCCAATCAATACACCACCCTTATCTGCCTCCACAACTAATAACAGTCCAAAAGAGACCTGGTTTAACTAGATGAACAACTGAACAAATAGGAATTTAAATATACAAATGATTATTTTATGAAACAGACTTGTCTATATTCAGGACCTGTAGTTTATCTGAAAAACTTTTTAAAAAGACAAATCAAATGTAAATCTATTAGCAAAGTAAATGCTTTGATTACAACTTATGAATAAATAAGCAGATTTTTATATTGTTCATTCAAAAACTATCAGCATTAGAAAGACCTGTGCAGTTTAAAGGCTACCAACTTGGAAGCATTTTAAAATATGTAACATTAAGATGCAAGTTTTGGCAATTAGCTCTGTGGATCAGAAAGAATAGTTGAAATTTATCTTCACATTAGATCTCGGAGAGAAAGTTTTTCTGGGTAATTTGTTTAGTTTTTAAATCAATTAGTTGAGAAAGAGGAGAAATAATGTCAGACCACACCCATGTAAGCCAATCACCAACACCATAAGGGAGTTCTGTGACCCCTGAATGCAGGGGAATTGTACCTGCTGGCCTTCATGTGACTTCGATAGCCATTTCGTGCCACTCTTGTCACCGGGCCGAGAGAATGGTATAATCTGTTCCTGTTGGATTCCATTATAAATTGTATGTATTACATATACTTTTATTCACACAGCCATTATCAATACCTAGAACAGTATAATAGTTTCTTCTTGTAATATAGCTTTCTAAATCTTACAAAAGGATAGTATGTGTGATTGTTCCTCTTTCTTTTTTAAAGCATGCAGCATAGATTTAAAAAATTTTTTTCTTCTACTGTTGACTCTAGAAATACTTAGAGGTATTTAGTATACATCATATATTTATATATATATTCACTTTCACAAATCTGCTAAAAGAATTAAAGAGCTATTTATAGCCAAATAATAAAAAAACCTGAAAAATACTTCAAATTTGCTTACATTTCTATACCACTTCTTGGATTCCAGTTTAAATATGATGCCCGGATTTATATAAGTAATTCATTTTTATTATATGTCCCTATGAAGACACCTAAAAACAATGTGGCTTGTAAACTTAAAACTCATGAGGAAAACTTTATTTTCCTCTTTATCCTTTATAGTAAATAAAACTAATAAAAGAAATGAACTGAGTAATATAGGCATTATTTCTACATTAACTGACAAAGCCAATAAATGATAAAAATGATGAGTTAATAATTATCCAAAATGGTACATAATAGTTAAAAAAAAAAAAAAAAACAGACACATAAAAATACTGATACTTCTTTGCCTAGGAAAACCCGAAAGTAGCACTGTTGATAAATGATATTTTGAAGAAAAAGCATTATTTTAGCAACTTGTATTTGATGTCTATCTAGAAAATAAGAACAGAAAATGGTATGTTAACATTCAGAGTACATTTTTCAACTTCACTATCCATGAGGAGTACTTTAAATCTTAGTTCTTTATTCACTTTCTATTATTTCATGTCTGAATCTTGCTGGGCAGCATTCATTTCACTGTTCTCAGAATGTTCCAAGAGCCCACTAATTTAAATTTGGAATAAGAAAAGTAGATTTTTTAGCCACAAATGTCTGCAAAGCAAAACATCTGTTATAAAGGAAAAAAATTGTTTTGAGATGTGAAGGTAACATCATTAAATACTGTCTTCATAAGTAACCTGTTGGGATGAGAACAGATTATTTAACACACCACCATTCTGGTTACTCATAAGTCAAGCAATCTAAAAAACAATTTGGTTAATCAATATTTTTTAAATATAAAGATTACAATATACTCTATAATCAACTTCTGATGGTATTACATTCTTTCTAGAGGGAAAGACAATTTGAACAAATTCAGACAACATATCAAAGGCAATTCTTGTGTTTTTCACATTTCAGGCAAACCCAAATGAATAGATCAAAAGTAAAGGTTGGAAGGAAAATAATACCAAAATAAATAAAAATAATTTGTTTTTACTTATTATTATCTCACAAAACAAAGAGAACAAAAGTTGGGAACGCTGATAATTAAGAGTAGAAAGGATTCAAAGTACTTTGCAATGTAGAACTTATAAACAAAATCTTAACCACATAATAGTGAGAAATCTTTATGAAGTCACATAAAAAGTAAGGATCTATTTTTCCAATTAAACAGCATGAAATTTATGATTTCAAATAAAATTTGATTTAAACTTGTTTTCTAAAATTGTGACTGATAAGGAGTTAGGCAAATAAACATTTTCAACTTCAGTATTAATATGAACATTTAACATTCAATCTAAATGACCCTCTTTTTGAGTAATGAATACAGGTATTTTTAGAAACTTACTTAGTTCATATACAAAAGGGGAGCAATTATTTTGGTCAAGAGCCAAATATGAGTCTGAAATGGCAGAACTGAAATGGTCAGTGAAAACATAAAGAATCCTAATGGACATTTAATAAATAATTATTTGCCTTGTTCGGTCACATTCTTCAGATCTTATATGTACTTAGACCTCAATATAGCATGATATAGCAGACGATAGCTTTAACAGCTTAAAGCAACAAAGGAAGGAGAAGGGAGCACAACTTACAGTATTTCAGTATGAAAGTGTACTCTGAAAACTTTGAGTTTATGACAATTTAAATTCTAACCTCAACTTGCTTTACTTGTATAATTTAAAATTTATTAAATCATTTTGTCTTTGACAAAGTAGCAGAAAATAAAGTTGACCCTTCCACTAAATGCCTTAAAATTACTTAAATGAACCAGAACTTAAGGAAATAATCTTTTGAATACCTAAGCAGGTTACTTGTCGATGACTGGTTATTATTTTTAAGTTATAATTTTAAATGTATTAAAATTCAAATACATGTGTCATCCCACCAAATAAACATTTAGAGATAAGACTATCATTCATTCTCATTACTTACATATCGAAACTTAAATATCAACTTCTAATTTCTTTTACCAGTAGAAAACTTAATCGCTTACAGATATGTAGTAAATATTATCTCTTAATTTTGTATTATCACATTATTTAACCCAGACAAAATAAACTCAAAGTAGTTCAAATGGACAATTTATCTTACCTTTCAAAAGCAGGCCATGAGGTCTCTTCACTTAGTTCAGAACCATCACTGCTACCTAAAAATGAAAAGTTATTCTATTTTTTAAACATCAGAATTACCTCTCTTAGTTTGCATTTCACAATTTAAAAATAAATTAACGAACCTATGCTCATAAAATGACAATCACATTGTGGGTGAACATATCCACATATTAATTCTTTATTCTAATATTACTGCTGTTAGATTTATTTTGCAATATATTGGAATACAGTTGATACGACAACCTAAAATAACAAAATAGCATAAAACATTTTTGCTTGCCTACTTGTAGCTGAAATTCATTATGTCAATAAACAATTTTTCCTACCATTAGCGAAAATAAAATAACACAAAGTTTCTTATTAGATTTGTCATAATTTAGGACCAATATAATTATAAAATCCTTGGAGATTCATGGCACACTTCTTTCTCTTGTATCAAAGTCCATTACTACCCTAAGTATAAAAAGCCTAATGAAATCCAATTCTTTGTCTCTAGAGACAAAGTTAAAGAGGATGGAATCTCTAAATTTAAAAAACCAAAAACTGGCGCTATAAAAATGTAACAATTTTCTCTTTGGCCAAAAGATCAGTTAAAATAAAATGGTCTTCAAACAGAATGTTTAAAATTAGCTAGAGGGGGAAAAAAAAACAACAAAAAAACTATGGGGAGTGAATTCAGAGTCCAAAACAGCTTAGTTGACTTAAATGTTACTTTAAAGATATTTCTGGCTCTCAATAAAATTAGGATGACTAATAGGTCAAGTTAAATTGTCTATCAGACAGGGTTCTAAGAAGAGAGACTACTTTACAAGCAGGATTCTGAAAGACTCAAATTCTAATGCTGTAAGGTAAGCATCAGATACCTGTAATGGATGCTGTAAGGTATCCATTAGACTCATCTCTCTTAAGAGACGATGGATTAATACCCTTCTACAGGTTTGCAATGGCACTAGTTATGTACCATCCTTGGATAAACTGAGATAACAATCACTGAAATAATCTTCTGTATTGTATGGTTCAGAAGAAGAAACAGAGGTAACCTGTGCTGGTGGTGGGGTTTTGTACATTATCTACAATATCTTTTGATTTGTGGCACTATGTGGTAAAGACTGAAAATTTAAGCATAATTAGTATAACTTATTTGTAGAAAATGTAAGCATGAAGCTCAGAGTTAATCTGCTTCCCTTAGCTAGGTGAGACTACTCAAGATTATCTAGGATAGATATCACATTAGAAAATGTTTGAGGCCATTGTTCTAAGCACTGGTTAATTTTCCCATAGTATTTTCAAAGCCTTCACTGAAGATTAATATTGCATGTAAAAGTTAAAGCTAAGAAAAAAAAACCTCTTGTGTGTGTATGTTAATACCTATCATCTTATGGTAATAGACTTACTCTTTTTTTCATATTGTTAAAGCTTTAAAACAAAAATCCTCGAAAGTAAATGCCTATGTGTAATGTTCTTAATTTACAAACTAGGATGCAACGATCTTTTACCGTTTACCTACTTAGCCTTAGAATAATTAAAAAATAAACACAAATGCAAAAATCTGCTCTAAAAGAGAAAAGTCTCCACACTGAAATGCTAACTGTAACTCAATAAAATAACTAAACAACAATCTTGTGGTAACAAAAAGGACATCTATGAAAAGTAAAAGCTATAAACTATAGAATAATTCTCACTATAACACTTATGATGAGCAAGAATAAAATATGACATACTTGAGAGTTGTAATTTTAAAAATTACTTTGTGCTTTAAGTGGCATGCCAAATTCTTATGTGTAGAAAATTTTTGACTGAAAAAAAGTTCTTTCCTTTGCAAAATTATTCTTCAGACTGAAATTAATATTTGCATATAGGCACTCAGAACATTAATAAGAGGTATTTCAGGTGACAAACTTGTCTTTTAAAAAAGTTTTATCATTTATTCACTTGCATTTTTATATAAAAAGGGGACTATCAGAATAAACAACTGCTGAATGGTAATGGAGAGCTCTCAAATAATGATTCCTGTGCCTCAGCATCCTAAGTAGCTGGGATTACAGGCATGCACCATTACACCCCAATGATTTTTGTATTTTTAGTAGAGATGGGGTTTTGCCATGTTGGCCAGGCTCATTTTAAACTCCTGACCTCAAGAGATCTGCCCATCTGGGACTCCCAAAGTGCTGGGATTACAGGCGTGAGCCACCCTGCCCCGGCCTGTATGAATAATTTCTAATTGTAAAAAGAAATAATGTTCATCTAGAAGACTCAAAAATTAAAAGTTTAGGAAGTAAAAACAAATCCCTCTCTTAATCTCACATCCCTTTCTAATATGGTCCCAATTTTCTGCTCTTCTTCACATTAGCTATCTCTGTTTCCTCACCTCTCATTTTCAAATCTACTCCAATCTAGGCCTTGCCCTGACACTTCCATGAAGCAACTCTTACCAAGGTCACCAATGACTTTTATTTTGCCAAATCACCCCTGTCAATTCCCTGTTCTCATCTTAGCTCTCTTTTTTTGCATTTGATATTCACACATTCAGTACTTTCCTCCTCCTTGAGATACTTCATCTACTGGGCTTTTGTTTTTTTCCCCCTACTTCATTGATCTCTCCTTTTTAGTTTCCTTTGATGACCCATCCTTCATTTAAAAAATAATCAGACTTCTAAATGTGAGAATGTTTTCTTATTTATGTACACTCTCTCTTTAGGTACCCTCAACCAATCATGGCTTATAAATATGCTACTTCTCATATATCTTCAGACCTGACCTTAACCCTCTGAGCTCCAGATTCATATATTCAGCAACCTACCTGACATCTCCATAGGGACTAAACATGTCCAAAACAGAACTGATTCCCCAAATTCAGTCCCCCTTCACAAACACTTCACTGCCCAGAGATTACTCTGTCTTCTCTACCTTGGTAATAGCATCATCATCTAACTATTATGCTTGTTTAACCCAAATAGCCTGAAGTCATCCTTAACTCCACACTATTCCTCCTCCCCATATTCAAATCACATGCAGTTAACTAATTCAACCAGTCCATACGTTCTTTTTCCACCTTCTTCAAATGCTTCCCCTTCTGGAGTTAAAAACAGCAAGCACTTTTAAAACCATTACAAATTATTAACTTCATCCTGTATTTAACTGCTACTTTGTTTTCTAACCAAATTTTCTCTATGTGTGGTGGGGTTTTTTTCCAGTCAAGTTTTGTTAACATTTTTATTTAATGTTAAATTACAACCCTCTCAGAGAAGTATTTCTCACCTATTGATATTCCACTAGAAAGAGTAGAACTTTCAGCTTGGCCTCGAGATGGCGCATGGGGCTCCATGACGCTATCATCTAACAGATGTCTTGGCCCTGCATTTGGAAATGTTGCACTCTTAAATTCTGCGGTGTTCATTTTATGAATGAAACTGGAAACAAAGAGAAAAAAAAGTCTTATCTTTTATTATTGTTACTAATTTAAAAACTGCTCTTTATATAAAGATTTAGGACACAAAAGATTTACCTGCTAACTGTCATACTCAGATCTTACCATAAAAGCCTCAAATGAACAGTTCAGGGAAAATGTTTTAGGAAACCTGGCCATATCTATCTATATAATTAGAGCATATTTTAAAATAATTTCATTTTGAGCCTCATGTCTATTAAAAA
Source organism: Theropithecus gelada (assembly GCF_003255815.1). NCBI lineage: Eukaryota > Metazoa > Chordata > Mammalia > Primates > Cercopithecidae > Theropithecus > Theropithecus gelada. The sequence continues at coordinate 187,182,335 of NC_037668.1, forward strand.
AATTGTTTCCACATTCACTTTTGGAGAACGGTTATTAAATTTCCAGAGAAATCATGGCAAAAGTGAACATGTGTCCCCATTTTGAAAAAACAATATACTGCAAAACTAATGAAGCTAAACAAAAAGTCAGTTTTCTTTATATTTAGGAATAAAGAAAATAATTTTTACAGCTGTCACTTTTGACATTTTGGTTAAGACAGTGACTGTCTTGATATAAAGGTTATAATTTTTTTAAAAAGATATATTGCTATCCTGATTTTATTTATGATGGCCCTCTGTAATGTTCATGTATAGTCCCCAAATATAAATGCATTGTTGACAAAATCCCATTTCCAAATTCAGGTAAAGTAAGAAATAAACGCTTTTAGGCAAATAAGACATTTTACTGAATCAGAAAACGGCTATTAAGAAAAAAGAAAACTATTCAAGGGTACCATTTTCTACTGAACTAATAAATAGACAATAAATTCAATTATAAACAATTTAAAAATTTGAAAGATAAAATTAAAAATGCTGACTTATAACCCAAGCTATGGCACTTCCTATGTCCATGTGGAATCAGATTCCGAGGGGATGGTGGTGTCTGTGGGAGCAAGGCTCCTTCAGCTGCCACACTTTTTCGTCCACTCTGTGGAGATGCTCCTACTTCAGGACCTAAGGGTTAAATTTAAACAGATTTTCAAATGATTACTTTATTTTTCAATCCCTGATATAAAATACTAAATGTGGTTCAAATTTTGAGATAGTATTGATGTTAGTTCTATTTCATTGACTTGAAGATGAGAAATATATTCTAAGTCCTAAAACACAAAATCCCAAACCATACAAAATCCATTAACTTTTATCTTAGTTATACTAAGTAGAGGCAGTGTAAATATTTTCTCCATTTACATAGGAAGAAGCAGAATTAGAATAGACTAGGTTTCACATCACAGACAAAATCTGGACTAAACACCCAGGTCTTCTGAGTCCTAGGTTCACTGCTCTTTTAATTTTATACATTACTTCTTTACTCCTAGTTTCAACTTCCTCTTAGATAAAGAATGTGTCGGGTAGGTCAAACACTCAAATTAGAAATTAAATCTATACCGACACTATTCAGGCTTATGGGAATAAATAATAGAATATTATGAAAGAACAAAACAGCACTTTAAGAATAAAAAGAAAAGCAAATTTAAGAAATTTAAACTGCAGTGTTTTTTCTGCTTGAAATATTCTTCCCCATAGATATTGTCATGGTTTGTTTCTTCACTTCTTCACATCTTATTAGATTAGCTGTCAAATATTTTTAGAATATACATGAAACTTAGCGTGAAGGCCTATATTGGGAATTTAAAAAAGGTACCTATCAGGGATTTCTTAAATAATGACAATTTTATGTTTTTTAAAAAATTACTTGTGGTATACGCATAATATCCCCATTATAATGTAACAGGTAAAGTAAGGAACTATGATTTTTATATTAAAGTGAACATTTGAAAAAATTATGCCACTAAAATTGACTTCTATAATTATTCAAATTAGCAGACTTTCCCATTAGACCACAGAAATTTCTAGTGTAATCAACCTTCATTGCCCAGGACAGTGCATTCTTAATTAAAAATGAATATTCATAACTACTTATCTATTATTTTCCATCTGTTGTATCTATCTATTTTCCTTGATTAGGTAGCATATTTGTTTGTACACTACTGACAAACTATAGCAACCTTTTTTTTTTTTTTTGAGATGGAGTCTCACTCTGTCGCCCAGGCTGGAGAGCAGTGGCATGATCTCGGCTCATTGCAAGCTCTGCCTCCTGGGTTCACACCATTCTCCTGCCTCAGTCTCCTAAGCAGCTGCTACTACAGGCGTCTGCCACCACGCCCGGCTAATTTTTTTGTATTTTTGTGTGTGTGTTTTTTTAGTAGAGGCGGGGTTTCACCGTGTTAGCCAGGATGGTCTCGATCTCCTGACCTCATGATCCGCCTGCCTTGGCCTCCCAAAGAGCTGGGATTATTACAGGTGTGAGCCATGGAGCCCGGCCAGCAACTTTTAAATTTAAAAAGAAAAAAAAAAAAAACCCAGAAAGGACTTTAATATCAAAATAAATTTTACATGCAGTATAAGAAGTACGAAATTTTTATTTACTTTGGAGTATATTCTTCCTTATTAGGTTATCTTATTTAGATTTGGTAACAAGAGAAAACTATGTACGGACCTACTAAATCTTCTCTGGAAGCAGCAGAACGTGGGGTGCTCGTCCCTGGTTCTATCTTTAATGAAAGCCTGAATTTTAAAAAGACAAAATACATACAATGATTAACATTTGACAAAATAAGATTAAAGTTGTGTATTTTCTCACAAAAAAACTAAAAACATTTTTATGAAATAATCTGACCTATATATTTTTCTTCAAGAGCAATCTTCTTCTTTTTAAGAGACAGGGAATCTCACTTAAGCCTCAAACTCCTGGGCTCAAGTGATCCTTCCACCTTGGCCTCCCCAAGTGCTGGGATTACAGGCATGAGCCACCAAGCCTGGCCAAGGGCAATTTTTAATTAAGATGTTAAGTCTCTTATCTCTTTCATACAAAGCTGATCTTATGGTTATTCTAGGAAATATTAGGAAGGGAAAATACATTAAAAAGTTGTATTTAAAAACACAAAAATCTCCCCCAATTACCCCAAAGTTGCCAAACCATGGAACACATTTAAAGATACTTGATGAATGACTAAATGATGATTCAACTTAGAGCTTACACTGATACCTGACACTTGATTCAGAAACTTTCATATGTATTACTAAATATATTATGCAAATTATTTCTAAAAACACGTTATTTAAAACTAACCATCTAACAAACCAGCTGACAAAACTCTTCAAAAGAAAGATCTACACAAATAAAAAGGTTGTTTGCAAAATTTCTAATAAGTCCCTGTCCTAAGTCAGAGTTTATTATTTGGTACTTAAGTTCCATTTAGGATAATATATCCAGTTCTGAGTTTCACAGTGAAAGAGATCATGATTTCTATCAGTGGAAGCTATTTCAGAAAATAGGACACTAAAGTAGTTGTAGAAAATGCTTTGATATGATACATGAAGCCTAATATTGCTGAGTCTGTCTGAAATTTAATAAAAACTGTTTAGTATTCTACTAAAATTTTAAAATTGCACAATACAAATGGCATTTATAATGATAAACAGATCTACTGTAAGTTCTTATTATTATATTCCAGTTATTTGATAATATAAAATGCATATGTTGAATAGATAAATGATTAACCAGACTCTTTTCTCTTTTTATGAAAATGTTTAATTATTTAGGCTACAAACTATACTGCATTCATTCATTGGACAAGTATTTACTGAACACCTGTATTGGGCACCGTGCTCAGAACTGGAATATAACAGAGATTATGGCAGACGCGGTATTCCCATCCTTCTGAAGCTTACAGTCTAGAGGATGAAAGAAAAGTAGTAAATGAAATAACTACCATTTCCCAACGACACCAACATAGAAAGGAAAAGAAAGGGAGCTTATTGGGCGAATCACACTGCTATTGGTAGCAGCTAGAAACTGACAGCAATATAAAAAGTAGAAGCATCTTTAAAAAGCACTGAAGGCTAGCCTGAGTGCCAGCTGCTTACAACATCGTCAAAGCACCACATAATAAGAGAGATGCTGATTCATTAAGAAAAGATATGTTCAGTATTAAAATAAAAACCAGAAAAATTTTCATCCTGATCAAAAGACATGTAATTTGTAATATCTATACTGGCTGCCTATGTAGATCAAGTTGCCCAAAATAGACCTTTTGTAAGTGACATGCCATTTCTATTTACAAATTTTTCATCATAAAAGGCATTTTTTTTCTAACAAAATGTTTTCTTCTAATTTTTTCTAATAATTTTAATGACATCTTAAAATGCTCTATTTTTCATACACACTAAATTATTACGCTTATGCAACAAACACACTGCATTTTTAGAAAAACCATCTGTCAGCCGGATGCGGTGGCTCACGCCTGTAATCCTAGCACTTTGGGAGGCTGAAGTGGGTGGATCATCTGAGGTCAGGAGTTCAAGATCAGCCTGGCCAACGTAGTGAAACCCCATCTCTACTAAAAATACACAAATTAGCCAGGCATGATGGTGGGCACCTGTAATCCCAGCTACTCGGGAGGCTGAGGCAGAAGAATCACTTGAACCCGGTGGGGTGGAGGTTGCAGTGAGCTGAGATCGCACCACTGCCCTGCCCTCCAAACTGGGAAACAGAGTGAAATTCCGTCTCCAACAAAAAAAGGAAAAGGAAAAGAAAAACAATGTCTTCTCTAAGTCCCGTATGATGTTCCAATAACATCAAATGACTCATCGTTCCTCATGGAAAGACACTGTTTCTCATCCCATTCCTTTGATCATTCCATTCCCCAGCATGCTTTTCCTCACCCTTCACGTGAGACTAACTCCTACTCACCTGTTAAGATTCAGCCTCAGATGACGCTGTCTCCTGAAGCTGTTTGTATTTCCCTTCTTTTTAGTTTTCCTATGAAAATCTGGGTTAGGTCCCCCACTTACCTATGTTTCCACAGCATCCTTGGCATATTTTTATTATAGTACTGTTTGAAATGTCTTATAATCATCTGTTTTGTGGATGTATCTTACATGAGACTGAGCTTCTTGAGGGCAAGAACAGTATCTTATTTTTATAATCCCAGCAACTAGCACAGTAACTGGCCTATAACAAAACCTTAGTAAATATCTGTCAATGTAATGGAAGGGCTGCTCTGGTTCTAGCTCCTCATGAAAACAAAAATCAGTATAATAGTATCAGTTTTCCTACAAAAATGAAGGCACTATATGATATGTCAGTTTATAGAATGTCAGAACTACTTCGTGGCTTCACTGGCTAAGTCTACCCTTTTAGCAAAGTAAAAACTAGCTTTAATAAATACTGTATTATAATTTTACAGTAGTCACAAAAAATTTGCGATCCTCTATAAAAATTGTGCAAAATTTTCTTAGATTTTACTTCAATCTAATAAATTTTAAATTCTTTTAAATTCAGTAAGTTTCTTGAGCCAGATAAATATCTAATAGCTACTTACTCACATTTTGAATTTTAAGATATCTGTTCTACACCTCACTGGACAAAACTTAAGTATTTACTAGGCATGAGTTCTATGTCAGTAATTAGAGAGAAGGGAAAAATAGTGGTAAGTATAAGACACAGACCATCAAACTTGAAAAACTTACAACCCAGGGCAACAGATTTGTGAACAACTCCAGCCTTAAAAAGCTTTTTCATTGACTTTACACATTTTCAAGTAAGTAACCATGTAGAAACTTTTTGTAGAATAAAAATTGGTACAGAAATATAAAGTGTTGACATTATGGTGTGAGAGAAAAGATGGTAATAAACGCATTTTCAAACATTAGTAAAATTTTAGATGCATTTAGAAAAATTATTCCTAGATGTTTTCCAGAATTTCTACAGTCATTTACTGGGACTAATTCTGTTCTACAAAAATTTTTTAAAATTGTCAAAATCTGGAACAAGGAAGTTAATAATCATTACCAAAGGAAGACAAAAAAATTTCTATGTAATGCATTAACATTGAAAAATAATCTAGTCTTTTACTTTGATAAATTTTTGAAACATGACCTTTTATTGGAAAAAATACTTGTGAAAGTGCAAAATTCAATTTGAAAGCTTGGAAACAACTGGGATAATAAAGCTAAGTAAACTTTTTAAACAAAGTAACAAATGAAGCTAAAAGAAAAGTGACAAACTTCAAGAGAAATAAGCTCTTTATCCTCCCACCTTAAAAAAAAAAAATCCCAGCAGTTATGATGTAAAGTATATCAATAAAAGATGAAAAGGTTAATAATTAAAAAATTTCCTCTCCCATCTTTGGGAAGCACTGTGGATATAAGGAGATAAAAATGAGATAAAAATTGATATCAGCTATTTTAAAAGTGATTTCAAACAATCTTTTTTTTTTTTTTTTTTTTTTGAGATGGAGTTTTGCTCTTTTTGCCCAGGCTGGAGTGCAATGGTGCACTCTCGGCTCACTGCAACCTCTGCCTCCTGGGTTCTAGTGATTCTCCTGCCTCAGCCTCCCAAACAGCTGGGATTACAGGCATGCACCACCATGCCTGGCTAATTTTGTATTTTTAGTACAGACAGTGTTTCACTATATTGGCCAGGCTGGTCTCGAACTCCCGACCTCAAGTGATCCACCTGCCTCGGCCTCCCAAAGTGCTGGGATTACAGGTGTGAGTCATTGTGCCCCACTGTGCCCGGCCTCAAAAATCTTTAATAAAGAACTTGCTATAATATAGAGAAAAGGATAAGTGTGGTGCTACATTGGAGAAATGTCTCTTCTCCAGAGAGAAGATGGACCAATAGTCTCCCAATCCGCAAAAACAATTAAAAACAATGATGTGTCAATAATTAGCATTAAACAGTAATTTTTCTACTTTAAAAAGTTTCACTAATTTTTCTGTCTATTAAAAGATAAATTCTGTAAGGATTCAATGATTGAATATGGGGGAAAAGAAGAAATTTAAATTAGAACTATCAAACGTTAGCTCTCTACAGAGATAAAAATATTAAAAAGAACAGATGAGGTATTTGTATATTGGCTCAATCATAACAAGTGACTAAAAAGTAATACATGTTAGTATCTTTACTGCTATAAACCTACCACTGGATTAGGCCTTTGTATGGTACCATGTAGGATTTAGATGTTTAAATACATAGGGATAGAAAGGTGGAGGACAGGACAAAGTTATACAAACCACTTTTGAAGATCCAACCTACTTGTAATTATCGTCTTCCACAAATTTTTGTAGTTCTTCTATATATTGAACGGAGTTCAGATATTTTTGGACATGAGGCAACATGGGAATATCTAGGCAAAAGGTGATAAATAATTATCTGATAAAGCACATCTTAACCAGAACTTTAAAAATTAAGCTGAAAATAACTTAAAGGTAAATTAAGGCCGCATGGCAGCAAAATTTAAATTAACTCTAGAAGGACATTACTGAGATAAACTTTAATTGAAACTGAAGGTAATTTAGAAAATTACAGTTGCATACTGTTTGTATTTTTTTTTTAGTAGATTTTTTTTTTAGTAGTTCCAACTATAAAGTCCCATATATTTGAGAAATTTCATAGAAAAAGATCAGGAACTATTCTAAACTAAACAGAAGAGGTGAAGGCAGTTATTTTTCTTTTAAAGAAACCTGGTTCCCATTTATAAATATGGTTTATCTCCTCCCCTTATAAGTCTCAAGCAAGATTAATTTAACAACGCAACTTGATGCTATGTTTAAAATATTGAGAAAAGGACAAAATAAGGAATTATTTGATTTAACTTTCAGTAAGATTCTATCTCCACACAGATAGTTTTAGGAAGTTTTTGAGGTTTTCTAAAAAGTACAGATGCATGAAGTAAAAGTTAGCTTTAAGATAAATTCACTTGAAGTAATCATATAATGTAAAACTCAGTTTTTTAACCCATAAAAATTACGTATTAACAGCCTAACTTTATTCCCTATCAAACTGGAAGTATCTAAACATTAAAAAAAAAAAAAAAAAAAAAAAAGTCCTTTCTCATCATTTGGGCTTATGTGGCTGTTTCTGTATTTGTCATTCCATAAAATACACATTGGGCGAAAATTGGTTATTTACTCGATAATCTGACTCAAGAAAGTTGGTCAACTGTCACGAAGATCAAGGGGTCTCAGCTAAACTTCCCTAATTGAAAGCTGTAAGAACGATTTACATAACAGATCAGGGAGATCAAATGAGATAATAGAAAATGACTTTGTCAACTATAAAGGGCCAAATAGCTGTGAGGTAGTAATATTAAATAGTGTCCTTGTGCGTGAGAAAGTTGCTGTAAAATAGCAGAAAAGCAAAATATAAAAATAAAAATTTTAAATATTAAATACTTAAATTCTTAAAAGCAAGATCTTAAACAGGATGCTACGTACTAAATGGCAAAATAAAACAAGCATTATTTTCCTTTATGTTAGAATGGAAATAAGAAATTGATGTCCCCCGCTGTGTGAAAAATGATCATCAATGTGTGTAAATAAATCACTGGAATTACAGCAATGTTAATGGCTAGGCATTATCCCCCAGAAACTTACCATATTCACAAGACTGTTGTAAATCAGAAATTATTCGAAGAATATTATTCATTAAATTTGATCTCTGCTCATTTTCTAGAATGCTGCCAGTTGATGGGTATGCTGAATCAATGTATGTTAAATCTGACAAATAGATACCTGAAACAAAATGAGATAAATGTTTTCTTAGTTGTAGCTTGGGAGACTATGACAAAGAAAAGAGGAGAAAAGGTTGTTTATAGATATATTCCACGTATGCCACATTTAAAATATATTGCTATTAATACACTGAAGCCTCGGTAACATATGGTTACTGGGGTCTAGCTTTCCATACAGTTGGGGTCAGACATACACCAATTTTTTGTAATAATATGCTATTTTGTAAATGTCTTCTTGTGATTTCATTTTCTTTTCTCTTTTTTTTTTTTTTTTTGAGATGGAGTCTCGCTCTGTCGGCCAGGCTGGAGTGCAGTGGCCGGATCTCAGCTCACTGCAAGCTCTGCCTCCCGGGTTTACGCCATTCTCCTGCCTCAGCCTCCCGAGTAGCTGGAACTACAGGTGCCCGCCACCTCACCCGGCTAGTTTTTTGTATTTTTTTTTAGTAGAGACGGGGTTTCACCGTGTTAGCCAGGATGGTCTCGATCTCTTGACCTCGTGATCCGCCCGTCTCGGCCTCCCAAAGTGCTGGGATTACAGGCTTGAGCCACCGCGCCTGGCCTGATTTCATTTTCAAGTATAGTTTGAGGCTAGAGTTAGAAACCCCAGCACATATGGGAATTAATGGAAAGGAGCTGAGTTCTTCAATTGGCTCTGCCTCTCTGACTAGTTTCATAATGGAGAGTTATTTTAAACTCAGAACCTCAGATTTAAAACCTATACAAGCATCCATTTTCCAAGGTGTGTTACAACTTGAAGATATTAATTTAGCTAGCAGCCCAGCCACTGCCTGACATAGGGAAATTATTTAATATTTGTTTTATACTCTCTTGCCTTGGGTTGATAACTATCATTTGAGTCTTAACTACTTTGAAAATTATCTCAATCTGGTAGAAATGTTTTACATTTTAAAGATCAACAAATGAATTTCTGAAAGGGTTCATGTGACTACAAATTGAAGTTAACTATTTCTTACCCTCCATGCTCTTTGCACCAACAAAAATAACACATCCTCTAAAATTTGGTTGTACTAGTCCTTAACATGAAAGGTCACTTATTTAGGATTATTTCTGGAGAGTTCACAATGCACATGTGAAATGTATTAGACAACTATAGCTGGAGATTAAAGAAAAACATACTTTCCTACTTTTACCCTATTACTTCATGTTCACGAACTCTCAGGGTAAATGCAACCAAAATGACATACCCACTGCCTTCTAAATAAACTCTGTTTTTACTCAGCTTTTTCTTATACCTTAAATGTTTTCTAGACTTATCTCTGCCTATCCAAATCTTATATTTTGCTTATCTAATTCGGTGTCAAGATTCTCTAGTTTTCTCACAGATTCCAAGAAAGGAATTCAGACACTGTCTAGTCTAATCCTCTCCTTTTAGAGATGAAGAACCTGAAATATATAGATGGTAAAGGGACGTGTCTAATGCCATACAACCTGTTAGTGACAGAGCTGGATCTCAGATGTTTCACTTATAGCCCAATTTTAAAAAAAATTACTTATATTCTGTTTAAAAATCATACATTATCTGTGCATACTATTCACGTAATGACCTTTGTGACTTCAAAATCTCATTATTTAAGTTTTTTTTTTTTTACATTTATATCTTATCTATTCAAGACTGCAAACTCATTTAAGGCAGTTGCTCTATCTTGCACTCCAAGAGAAAGAAAATCTTGTGCAATGTTTTGACGATAGGTGTTTAACATAAAAGGTTGGCATGGCAATCTTTTTACTCATCCTAGTATCATTCATTTTCCACTCAGTAAATATTTACAGTATTCTTTAAGTCACCTGTCGTTCTTTTTTTCTTTAGATAACCTTAACTTTATTTCCCTATGACTCCAAATGAATCTGAGGTTCCAAATGAAGCTGAGGTTCTTCCCACTTTGTCCAATCTCAGAGGAAGAAGAATCCCTGTCTTCTTCCCAAATCTCAATTGTAATTTTGAATGCAATCGTTGCTGCCTCCTTCCAGACAACCACTGTTGCCTCTACTATCATTCACCCCTACTGGCTCCTTTCCCAGAGTCAATATACACATTTTTTTTTAATCATTTTTTTTTTAATCATTTTTTTTTAAATCATTTTTCCCCCCCCCAAGACAGAGTCTTGCTCTGTCAAAGGCTGGAATGCAGTGGCGCGATCTTGGCTCACTGCAACCTCTGCCTTCTGGGTTCAAGTGATTCTCGTGCCTCAGCTACCCGAGTAGCTGGAATTACAGGCATGCGCAACCATGCCTGGTTAGTTTTTGCATTTTTAGTAGAGACAGGTTTCACCATGTTGGCCAGGCTGGTCTCGAACTCCTGGTCTCAAGTGATCCACACGCCTCAGCCTCCCAAAGTGCTAGGATTACAGGCACGAGTCACTGCACCTGGCCCAATATACATGTTTAAATCTCCCCTACTTATAAAACAAAATCTAAGCAACTCTTCCTTCAAATCTGATCCCACTCCTCAAGATAACATCCTTGTTCTCCCTTCAACACACACCTTAGAAGAGAAACATAGAATAGTACACTTATTTTATTCTTTACTTTATTTTTAATGTAATATTTGATACACATAAAAGTTTTTATGTGTCAGGAAAATTGTGAAAAACTTTGAGATTGGGGGAAAAAAAAAAGATTACTGGGTATCCTGTCTCCAGTACATCCGTTTGGTTCTTCTATTTCACAACTCTGCACAGCTGTTGAAAACTGGTAATAAAAATTATTGTTCATAAACATGCCAAAGAATTATGTCCAGTGGGATCTAATGAATGTTGACTTATGTTGACCAATTTTGCAACTATTTGTAAATTTACTTCAGCATTCCTGATTGCATGAGTGTTACTTTGAATTCACCCTTGACATATTTTTGATTCCCTTATAAATTTAATAATTTAAATGAAAATTCTGACACATATTCATTTCATATTTGTGTGAAATCGTGATTTCACAAAAATTATTGCTGGGAACGGTGGCTCACGCCTGTAATCTCAGCACTTCAGGAGGCTAGGTGGGCGGACTGCTTGAGCCCAAGAATTTAAGACCAGCCTGGGCAACACGGTGAGATCCCGCTCCTAAGAAAAAATTATCAACATATGTGACACCTGTTGTTATCAAACAATATAATAAACACATGTGAAAGACCAGTCAACTTATGACTACAACATCCCTAAGGAGAGCTAAAAGATTCCTCGAAGAAATGGCATGGAGATGTTGGCATAGGTACATCAATAACAGCAATAAAAGATATATAAAAGTAGCACAGAAAAGCTTACAGAGGAGTTTCATAAAAATTCAGTGCAAAAAAAAGTCATTCCTTGCTGATGGGATCAGAGAAAGCTTCAAGGAAGAAGTGGGATTTGAGCGGGGTACTAATGTGCCAGTTCTTGCCATTCTTCCATCCTATCATTAAACTCAGATGACAACTCACCTGTACTAGACTGTGCTGTCCAATATAACCACTTGCCACATGTAATTACTGTTTCGTGTGTGTATTCTGAATTGAGATGTATTTGAATATAAAACAGATAAGATTTTGAAGAGTTAATATGAAAAATTAATGTAAAATATCTATTAACTTTATTGGTTACATGTTAATATTTTCATATGTTGGGGTAAATACTACTTTAAAAAAGAACTACGACTTCATCAATACTGTTGTATCTATCTGTATGTTCCTTCTCTACTGCATCTCCTTGCTTCCTGTCCAGAAGTAATCACTACCCTGAACCTCATTATTTTCCCCAGACATCTGTCTGTATTCCTTCTTTTGCCTATTTTTGAGCTTTAAAAATCATATTTTAATGTATATGTGGATTAAATAATAGTATTTGTAATGTCAGAGAAGTGCCTAGTACGGGAGGCTGAGGCAGAAGAATGGTGTGAACCTGGGAGGCGGAGCTTATAGTGAGCCGAGATCGTGCCACTGCACTCCAGCCTGGGTGACAGAGCGAGATTCCGTCTCAAAAAAAAAAGAAAAGTGTCTAGTACATACTAAGTGACTTATAAGCATTTATTAAATAAAATTTAAAAATATGCATTTATTTATACTTATAAGCATTTATTAAATAAAATTTAAAAATTTGGTCTTCTGTGGTTGCTTTGTCTATTTTGTTTCTAAGACTTATCCAAGCTGTTAAATGCCGCTGTAATTCCTTATAATGAGAACAAGCTAATGTGTGACTATTTTACAATTAACTCATTCATTTTATTTGATAGACTTTTGGATTACTCCCATCCCACCTCCAACCATGTTGCTACAGACATTCTTATACACATTTCCCAGCACACATGTACAAAATTTCTTCAGGATATATAGACACGCCTAGGAGCAAAACTGCCAAATGCTAAAGTATATTAATATTCAACTTTAAAAGATGGTGTCACATTGTTTTTCAAAGCTGTATCAATTCACACTCCCACTGATGGTATATAAGCTTCTGCTGATCCACATTTGTGCTAACAATTGGTATTATCAATCTCAATTTTGTCAATCTTCTGTATAAAATGGTATCTCTCTGTGTCTTAATTTTTATTTCCTTGATTAGTAATCCGTTTAAACATTTATATTTCTATGTAATAAATGTTTCTGTCCATTTTTTCTTTTGGGTTGTCTTTTTCTTACGGATTTCTAATTTCTTGATGTTTTGTGGACACTAATTTGTCAGTTAAATTTTATCCAGTCACCCTTCAACACACTAAATAATCTGAAATCTGTATCTATCACCTATTTTGGCAATGGCATTAACAACTTTCTCATTCTAAGTCTTAAAACAGCTCTCTTGGTCTCCCCTCCTTATGTAATCTCTCTGCAGTATTGTAACCATTCTCTTCTAGTTCCCAGGTTTTCCCCACCTTGAACTTTCCTATCTTTCCTCTAAGCCCTCACCATTCTTCTTTTTCCTCCTGTTTCTTGAAAGCTGGTTTCCTTGAAATTGGTATCATGGTCTGTCATTAATCTTCCTTTACATTCTACATGTACTTTCTCTAGTATCTTAGTTCCATAGCTTTAGCTACTACCTAATTGCTGATGACTTTTGAATCTCTCTATATAACTGAGATCCTGACTTTCATTTCCAATTTAACATATCTAGCCATAATTTGTCCCTAAATACCTGTCATTCCAATTTCCTACCCTGGTTAGTGATATTACTAAGTGCTGAAGTTAGAAAGCTCCAAACTGCTGAAATTTAAAAGCTCAGGAAGAATTTACTATCTCTTATTTTTCCCAGATTTAAACCATTAGTGACTACAACATAATTACCGAATGCTCAAGAAATGATACATAATATAAACCAGAGGCCAGAAGCTGGCAGCACATCTGTCCCAATGTTTTTTAAAATCAGGAAGTATTACAGGAAAAATCTAAATGGCTCTTTTTTCCTGAATAATGGGAAGATCTGGCAACACTGTCTCATAATCCTTCATGGCCACAGGTACAGCTGAGAAGGTGCAGGCAGATCCCTTTAAATTAACCAAAAGGATGCCAACTTGCCATAAACTTCATTTCCCTCCAGTATCTTATTACTGATTTACTTCACTGATTTCTATTACCTGCTCCATTCTTCTTGTGAGCATTTGCCTTTCTAGGCCCTTGTGTTTGCAACCTCTGGTATACCTATATATGGCACAGGAATTCAAAGAAATGACTCTGTGAAAGAGGTAGAAAATAAGCTCAGACTTTAAATAAACGATGTGGATCAACAGTGTGGCCTAACAGAAAGAGAAAAACAGCACAAGCTATAGCAATAAGGAAGGGACGTACAGAAAGCCCAAAAGTTTTATCTAAAAGCAGCTTACAGCAACTAGGTAATCAATGACAGACAGTGTGGCATAATGCTTTGGCATTAGATTCAAATTCCAGTTCCATTACTTAGTACTTAAGTGCTAAGTTAAGTTACTTAAGCCTAAATTTGTGTTTCTTCAGCTACTGAGTTACTTAACATTTCTTCAATTAATGAAATACAATAGTATAGTTGTACTCAACACTTACTAATTTCTTCCAACACCCTATTTTCATAGCAGAAGAACCTTGCCAGAGGCAGGTAAAGTGATTTGTCTAAGTTCACATAGCTAGTGGAGAGTCAGAGCTTCCCTGTTTTTTACTCAGTTCAGGGTTATGTTTGTTTTTAAACCACACCACATCAATTAATAAGAATGACCTTATACAGAGAAGAGAGGTCATTTTGTAGAATAGGAGGATATGACATTATGTAACATCAGAATTTTAATATTTAAAAGTATTAAGTATCTGAAAGAATTTCACTCATGTTTGGTAATAATATATAAAAGCTGTTTCATCTTAAGATACATTACACAGTAAGACATAACATACTATAACAACATCAAGTTTCTTGTAAGTTTAAAACCTTCATTAGCAACTTAATAAGTAAAATGTTTACAAATTCTTCTAGGCTATAAAGAGTATTACATTACTTAGGTGGCTGCCTCCTGACAAAGTCTAGCTCTTGTTCTTTGTTAACAAAAACCAAACTCATCAGCCTGCAACTATTTCTAAGTGAAGTTGAGCACTATTTTTTTTCGGTATTCAACTTAAAAGATCTCTGGCCAGCAGACTAAAATGTTTGTTTTATAATTGCCCGCTGAACTATGATAGTTTGTTTCCAGATGGTGCCCTTCCTTCAACCTGCACACAATCTCTCCTTGTTTGAAACTATTCAACCTCCTGCTGATCCCACCCCCCTATTTAAGGCTACAAAGAGGAAATCCTAAGGAGGAGATTCCCGCCCCCAGTCTCCAGCAATTTTTGGTGATGTAATATGTGGGCTGAACTTGAGTCTACTGAGAAAGAGGGAATCACTATTCAGGGGTACTGTATATACAATCTGGGTCAGCTGCAGCTGGTTACTGCATTTCTCCATGTGGCAGACAGAGCAAAGCCACAACGCTTTCACTGCTGGATTAAAGACGGCCCACAGACCCGAACTTCTACTATACTACTTAAAATTACACAGGTGGCTCGTCAAATTCAATTGATTAGTATTGTAAAAGGAAAAAGAAGTTCCTTCTTACAGCTTGGATTCAACGGTTCAAAACAAAAATGCAGCTGCCATTAAAGTCACAGATGAACAAACTTCTACACTGATTTTTAAAATCAAGAATAAGGGCAGCAAGTTTCTGGATTCACTGTATCAACAGATACAAAAAGGTATTTAATATTTCTTTCATTTATAAATATTATGTATAGTAAATGCATAACTATTTTATATTTGTAGTAGAAATTTCAGAATCTTTTACCAAACAAAGACCTTTAGAATGTACTAGTTTATCTTATCTGAAAAAGGTTTTATCTTGCAACTTGACATAAAAACATTAAGTACTGTGCGATGGTTAATGCATTATTTGAGGTTCAATTTAATGATATTTAGTGTATATGATTACAGACTGATACATGCATCCCATGCTGGGTTTCTGAAAACAAGTGCTTTAGTGACAGTAGAAAGACATTTTAACAAGTAACAGATTAAATGTATAAGGTTTATAGCACAATGATTAAAAACAAAGGAATACAAACTAAATAGTCATGAACGCAATTAGTTTCTCTTCCTGCAGCTACAGTGTGTGTGCTGAAGACATACATGAACTGTTGGATTTCTCAGAGTGTAGTCATAAAACAAAGCTAAGATATAAAAATAGTTGAAAGTCTTTGCAACAAAATCTCAATTACAGTATAACCAAATATTAAGCAGAAATTCTTGTACAGATTTAAGAGTAATCTATGGCATTTCTTGTTCCAACTCAAAATTTTAAATAGCTTTCCAGGCTTACATGTAACAGTAATTTAATTTGGATGACAGAAATTAACTTGCTACAAATGGAATTACTTGGAAAAGCGAAGTTATTGATATACACATAAAAGCATTATGTAAGTAGTCAGTATTAACAATAGAAAATAAGAACCCAGAAGATGTAATTAATTAAATACATGACTAAAAGGCTAGAAATATGTAATATTTTTAGATAGAAATAATTTTGTTAAGCACACATAAGAGGTTTCCTTCAATATTCTATCTGGGAGCTTTTTTTACATGCATTATAAAAACTATTAAAGATAACATTACTCGTTACCAATAGTATGCCTTAAACCAAAGACACTTACGTTTGTTAGATTTGGGGCTCCTTTGGCCTTATAAAAATTAAAGATATTAATGGTTAAGAATCTTGAACAAGCAAATAATGGTAAAGCTAAAAGTTTTTCCAACTTTGCTTTCGTGTCCTTTCCTTAAAGATTTAAAACTGTAAATACTGGCAGGATTTCTGTTAAACACACATTTTACAAGAAATTCTAACAAAATTCCCAAGCAATAGTGGATCTGAAATACTGTCATCTCTCTTTTTTATTGTTACGTGCTATGGAAAGTGCAGGACTTCATTAAGCCTCAGTTCTTACTGACACTGTCTTAAGGCAAGCATTTAATCTGAACCCCAAATCACACAGATAACTATTTATCCTTTTCTTAAATATATCCAGGCGATCAGATTGTTTTCAAGTCTCTTCCCAGAACATATTTCACAATCTAGAAATTCTTTATCTAACATATCCTGAATGCTTCATAAATTTAACTTCGTTGCCTCATGTTGTTTTCAGTGCATGACACAGCCAGTTAAATGCCTCTATGAGTTTACCATCTGAAAGGAGGCAAATCTTGACTTTCGTTTCTTCTCTCTACTAGCTGGCAATATAGCAACTATGAAGAGAAATGTTACTAATAAAATTAACCCAATGCATAGAAGACCTTTTTTTCTCTTTTAAAAATAACTAAGTAAAGACTTAGATTTAAACATAAGTATTCTATAACTAATTTATAACATTCTCTTGGGGCCTAGGAAAATTTTAACATATACAGCAAGTTTTATGAGGTAACACAGATTTATGGATCTTTCGCTTCAAAACAGAACATATGTGAGAAAATATTAAATAAGAGAATGTTTTTAGAAAACATAACAGTAAATGTATTTTTAAAACCAGTTCTTTACTCCTGACGTAGCTAGTCTACTACTTAAGAAATGTGGCTCTTTGCCCTGCTTTAAGTGACAGTGAAGCCAATATTTTTGTATTATTAAAAAAATTGTATTTATTTAAAAAATAAACTTTTAGTTGCCTCCTTTAAATGCTAATTTAGATCACTTTTTCTTGTGGTAAACAGTGATTTATCTTATGATTTAATCTTATAGGAACCACAATGAGCCAAGGCAGAATACACACAAGGAAGCTGCTTTTATTTTAATTTAGATTAGCATTTTGGTGTTTTTTGTTCTTCAATGACAATACTGATGCTAAGTCCTAACAGCAGTCTTGGATGATGCACTTTTAGCTGTTCTATAAAAATCTGTGTCTGGTATTAATACGAGCTGTTCAATCAGAATATTACTAATAAAATTCTATTTGTTTTAGAGTTTTATATTACTTCCTGCATTCTCTCTGCTTTGGTAGTTTATTTCATAGCAAATATTATTTAAGTAAAATAATTTTATGATCTAAGAGTTTCCATTCTAGTATTAAAACGAATGGACTTTAGCAGTAGGTAAGTTAAATTAAATATATAGGAAAAATTATATATATGTGCCCAGGAGTATGACGGCTTTTGTTTTCTTGTCCCTAGTTTTTAAAATAACCCATATCTAAATTCCACGAATCTGGAGATATAATAAATATTTTATCGGTTTTTGGTATAGGTAACATATATAGTAAAAGTCTATTTTTAAAAATAAAATAGAGACTGTTTCTGTCTAAATTTTCTATATACGTCAGAAAGCAAGTTATGAAAACATAAAAAGCTAAAAAAAAAAACCCACGTGTGCTTTGGCTATCAGTCAGCAAAAGAAGGCCTCGATAGAAATACAGATTGTTATGGCCTCCCTATCTTTTGTTTTCATTCCCTCTCTTGTTGGTAAAATAATAATAATTCTCCATACTCCATCCATATTTGCCTTATTTTCATTATCTACCCATTTTGAAGACACTATTCAACTGAAAAATACCAAAAACAAAAGAACATGGTTTTAGAAAGTGAAAGTAGCAGTAGTCTTCATGACGATAGCAGAAGAGTCTATATTTCATTGACATGACCTTTGTTTTCGGGAGGGGTCCATAATCATAGGTTAGATATATAACTACCAGCTGACAGAGTACATATGGAGGGAAAGGCACTGCAGCAGAAAAGTCTGAGATGTAAAAAATGATTTGGCAGAACTTGGACACAAATTCTACCAAAAATTATCCATAAACACTTTTGTATAATTAAGTAACCAGTCAATGAAAATGGATATAAACCAGGAAAAGGCTGTGAAAAACAAGAAACATAAACTTAAGACTCCTCTGTGGTTATGATATGACTAGGGTAAAAATCACAGGTTTAGAAAAGTTAGGAGTAGAAGGTTTGAATCCCATTTGAGTGATTTAGCTTCTCAAGGATTTTACTCCTTTATAAAATGATACAGCATTACTTCAGTGTTGTAAATGCAAATAGTTAACATGTGTTAAGCTACATAAATATAAGGGTTTGAAAACATGAACTCGGAAGTCCACAGCCGGGATTCAAATTCTCGCTCCATCACTATGAACCTGTGTGACTCTTGATAATAAGGTGCTTAACTTTTGGATGCCAAGTTTTCCATCTGAAAGTGGGGATCATAATAATCTATTTCATAGGGTTGTGGTGATAAGTAAAACATGAAAATGGCTTAAAACAGTGCCTAACACTGAACAAGCACTCAATAAACGTTAATTACTGTTATTGTTGTGTTGTTATTAATAACAGGCATAAACGACTTAGGAGTTGGTTTCTTAAATCAAGAAACAGGTACTTATGTGGAAATTTGGACAGAAAAGCTCTGTCTTAGGGTATCCACTGCCATCCTTCAAAAATGGCAGATAGGTATCAAATTCGCAAGAGTGAAAAGGTGGCCTGTAATAGACCAGCTCGTTAGTAGATCTGATGGAGTGAACATACCTTACCCATTCTACTGCTGCTACTTTTGTGGGAGGTAACTAAAGAGAAAGGAAAAAGTATTGGCTCTTGAAACTGTTACCTCAGAAGAATTTGTACTATAAAGAAGTATTTCTCATCTGCTACAGCAAAAACGAAACATTCCAAGCACATATTTTAGTATATGTGCTGCTGCTATAAATACTGACTATGGGCCAGAGAACCCGATCTAGACCTAGTTCTAATCCTTGTGTGGCCTTAGCCTTCAACATGCAGAGTACAAAGAGGTTCTTGAATGACAGGGTCTCTAAGGCGTTTCCAACTCTGACATTCATATTCAATTACAGATATGTTTCTTTCCTTGGTAATGCATGTAGAAAATTACTAACATTGTACTAAAATACAGTTCAGTAGAACTTCTGTTAGAAGAACAAATCTGCTGAATCATCTGTAAGCTTAGAGTACATATAATTATGGTTCAGGAAATATAATTACCCACAATGACTATGAGCATTCTATCATTCTAAAACCTGTCACTAATCCCAAAAGGAGATGCTATAAAAATAAAAAGCATACGATGCTAAAACTATCTGGGTTTAGATTTGTCTAAAATCTTTAACTTTATTGAACATTTTAATGAAGAAGACATAATTTATTACAGAGGACCAATTTAATTGGAATTGCATGGTATGAATCTAAAACATTGGCTAGTAAAGTCACCTGGTAATTGTAATACTGGTTAGACAAGAATGTTTTAATTAATGCCTTACAAACACTGTGTACCATTTTCATAGTCTTAAGGTAGTGAGCTTTTTAAAGGTAAGAAAGCTATCTTATCAGGGTCTCAAAAGCCTCAACAGCACTAGCAATGTACCTTCGCACAGAGTGGACACTGACCAAAATCTGCTCAATAAACTGGGGAACAAAAAGCATTACAATAAGGTGATAGCTGAAAGAGCTATTCTCTGAAACCTAATTTTTAAACAAATGCCAAAGTACTACAACTTAATATTAAAATTAAGAAATTAATAAAGTTAATTCTAGCCTAATTTATTAACACCAATATTCAGTTTTCCCTCAGATAGTTTTTAATATTACTGACTTTAATGTAGATTAACATGAATTCTTTTTGCTTTTTCCCCTTCACTGATTTGTTTCTCAAAAGACATCATTTTACAACCTCATTTCAAAATGAAGGCTTTTACCTGGACCCTAGGTGTGCTATTCTTCCTACTAGTGGACGTTGGACGTTGCAGAGGTGGACAATTCAAAATTAAAAAAATAAACCAGAGAAGGTACCCTCGCGCCACAGATGGTAAAGAGGAAGCAAAGAAATGTGCATACACATTCCTGGTACCTGAACAAAGAATAACAGGGCCAATCTGTGTCAACACCAAAGGGCAAGATGCAAGTACCATTAAAGACATGATCACCAGGATGGACCTTGAAAACCTGAAGGATGTGCTCTCCAGGCAGAAGCGGGAGATAGATGTTCTGCAACTGGTGGTGGATGTAGATGGAAACATTGTGAATGAGGTAAAGCTGCTGAGAAAGGAAAGCCGTAACATGAACTCTCGTGTTACTCAACTCTACATGCAACTATTACATGAGATTATCCGTAAGAGGGATAATTCACTTGAACTTTCCCAATTGGAAAACAAAATCCTCAATGTCACCACAGAAATGTTGAAGATGGCAACAAGGTACAGGGAACTAGAGGTGAAATATGCTTCCTTGACAGATCTTGTCAATAACCAATCTGTGATGATCACTTTGTTGGAAGAACAGTGCTTGAGGATATTTTCCCGACAAGACACCCATGTGTCTCCCCCACTTGTCCAGGTGGTGCCACAACATATTCCTAACAGCCATCAGTATACTCCTGGTCTGCTGGGAGGTAACGAGATTCAGAGGGATCCAGGTTATCCCAGAGATTTAATGCCGCCACCTGATCTGGCAACTTCTCCCACCAAAAGCCCTTTCAAGATACCACCGGTAACTTTCATCAATGAAGGTGAGTAACCTCTTACTGTAAAACGTGGGAGTATGAGGTTAATATTTTTATGCTTTATCAGACAATGCTCATAATAAATGCTTATTCTTCATTTTGTGATGTTATTATACATGTACATTAAAATTTCTATTTTTGTTTTTTATTAATATAATCAAGAATTGAACTTAAATACATCTCCTCTTCCAGCTCTGAATTTCTAGAAGGTTATAAAAACTTAGTGTACTCTGTGAAAAAAAACAGTCTTCCATCCAAATTCTTATAATTGAGGGGCTACTATTCTTGAATAAATCCATGTTCCCCTCCGAACCACTCCTGTGCGCCATAACCATCCTATCAGCTTCTAGCTGGGTCGTCGCTGCTACCCAACAATTCTTTTATTTACCTCCTGCTGCTTGTACCATCATCTTCTTCAAAAGAAACACGTAAAATTTTGCTTTCACTCTCTTCAAGCTGTAATCACACCTCATTATCTTCACTCTCAGCAGATGACTCATCTACTACCATACTGAGTAAGTCTAATCAGGTCCTGAGTTTTGTTCTTTCTTATCTTGAAAGCATCTGTACAAAAGCCATACCTCTTGCCCTCAGCCTCAAGAAGAAAAGGTATCGCTCCTATTTCCAAGGCTAAACAATTAGTACTGCGTATACTAAGAAACATAAATGTTCATTACTATAAAAAAAACTATTGCATTGATCATGCATGATTCCAAACTCCACTTTTAAATTTCATTTCTTTCTCTCTTCATGCATTCAACATCAGTCACTGATCTAGCTGTCCAGAAAGCAAAGATGAATAATTCATCTTTGTTTCAGTTTACTAAACCCACTGCTAACTTTCTGATATTTATTTTACACTTGTATCCATTTTCTTATAACTCATTCCCCAGAATCCTTTACAAGCTGATTTGCTTCCTAAGAGTGGAAGGGAAAACCCAAATGCCCCAAAGCAATGAGTAAATAAATTGCAGCTCATTCACTCATTGAAAAGGCAGGTCATAAAACACATACTATGAAATAATTTTAAACAATAACAATAAAAACAAAGAATAAAACTAGAAAGAAATATATCACGAAGTGGTTTCATCTCTGTCAGTGAATACCACTTGGCTGTTCACAGCCCTGCTTTCCTGGCCTTCTCCATTTTAATATTCTTCCTTCCTTCCTATTTCTTTAGGTCCTTCACTGGCATCTTCTTCCTTCTATGCCTTAAAGTCTTTCTTCAAGATACTCTACTTTAGAATATTTGGCTTCAAGTATCACCACTGCTCAGATGATTCCTGAATGGAGCTCTCCCTCCTGATTTAACCAAAGCTAGATGTTAGCATTTGGATATTTCACCATTACCTCAAATGCTACTCTTTATTGAAACACCTTCTTTCAGCTTATCTGTCAATTTAGCAGATCTCAAGGCTTAACTCAAATAATACCTTTGATGTTATGACTTCCCAGATTCAAACAAACATACCTAGGTGGCTCTTTCCCCAAATCACTGACTATTTCTTAAACATGTTTTCTATATGATATTACATTGAAGTTAGTTATTGATACGTCTGTCTACTTGTTGGTCTGAATGCTTCTGGAAGATAGTTAACTGTCTTTTCACCACTTGATCTCAACATCTCTGTTTTGGTTAATGTTGTCACCCCTTTCCAAATGAGGTTGGCTCATCTTTGACACTTCCCCAGCTGCCCCATACATAGGCCACTGAATTCTACCCAGGTCTCCTTTTTGGTCTCCTGTGTGCATGTCCCTCATTTCTATTCAGAGCCGGAACTCTCGTTTACATTCAAATGATCCACAGCAGCAGCCAGAAGGCAGAGACTCCATAGGCTACCAGCTGTGTGATCTTCGGGGAAAGAAAATTATCTGTGCCTCAATTTCCTTACCTGTGAAATGGGAATAACAGTATTTACCTCGTAAGATTTAACAATTGAAGAGTGCTTAGAACAGTGCCTGGCACTCAAATGTTAGTTCTTACTATGAACTGTATAATAGCTTGCCAACTGGTGTAACTCTGTTTTCTCTCTCCATCAAAATATATTTACATTGCCAGCAGATCCATCTTCTTAAACTACTTACATATCTGCTTTCTGCAAACACAAAAAGTCCAATTTGCTTAGTCTGGCTAAGTATAATGTCCTCCTAAAGACTCAAGCCTACTTTCCTAGTGGACCTTCCACTAGTTTCCTTCACAAAAACCATCTGTTCCAATAAAATAAATCCACTCATTTTCCCCTAAATATTTTCCAAGCTTTCTGCCTACTCAAAGAATAAGGCTCAAGCCAAACCAACCATCCATCCATCCAACCAACCAAATAAATAAAATGCAACTCCTCCTTGAGGCCCTTGTTGACTCCCACAGGTTTGAAGTGATTGTTCCTCTCCATGAACACCTCTACTCTCTGTAACACATGTAAGATATTATGTATAGTCCCTCTTGAATTATCAGTTATCTTTACATACACTCAGCATACATCTAACTAAGATGCTTTTCAACTATATTATAAGCTCCTTCCTGGTAGATGGTTACTGTGTCTTATCTCATACTTATCTGCAGTTGCTAAATATGTGTTAGCTGATTTGGTAACATTTTTATAGAGCTTCTTAAAATTGTCATTCCAAAGACCCTCATGAAAGTAATATGTTATATCATACTGGATTTGTTCATGTTATACTGTTCTAAGTTACAGTAGCAATAGGCCAGAGTATCATTAAATTAGGTAAATAATGATCATTATTAATATCCTCGCTGGGCATGGTGGCTCATGCCTGTAATCTCAATACTTTGGGAGGCTGAAGCAGATGGGATCACTTGAGGTCACGAGTTTGAGACCATCCTGGCCAACATGGTGAAACCCTGTCTCTACAAAAAATACAAAAATTAGTTTGGCGTGGTGGCGCGTGCCTGTAATCCCGGCTATTCAGGAGGCTGAGGCAGGAGAATCACTTGAACCTGGGGGGCGGAGGTTGTAGTGAGCTGAGATCGTACCACTGCACTCCAGCCTGGGCGACAGAGTGAGACTCAAACAACAACAACAACAACAACAAACAAACAAACCTCAACCCCTTTGATTTCCAAAGGAAAATGCGGTGTATTAAGTGATCCACTGGGTACAGAAATGAAAAACAGAAAATTGCTTTTGATATCCTTTAAAAAATTTTGTTTTATGTAAGCTTTTATATAATTTATCAGTAGTTTGTATACATAAGTTATAAACAAACATAATTGAGCTGTGTGAATTTTTTTTAACTGATGAAGTATACGATTACGTAAGTATGAAGACAACTGCCAAGGAGTATTCTACGTGATCCCTGAAGCTTGAGTGGATGGCATAACCAATTCTAGCAGAAATCATTATTCACATTTTTAAACACTGACAAACTTTTCTAAGAAAATGTTTATACAAAATGAAACATACCAATTCTATGTTTTATTATACACTGAGCATTAGTACAAAAAAAACCCACTAATGCTACAGAATTAAACCTCATGTTACGGATTTAGTATGTCAAAAGTCCTCTTAAACACATTTTGTTTTAATGAAAAAATGGTGAACTTATCCCCAATAAACCTTTCTTTAATGCAGAAATTAAGGGCATGTAACTTTTTTCTGTTATTCATTATTTGTTTTATGTAAACATTAACTTTTTACTTATTTTACTCTATAAATGTTGATCTCTTAAATTCAAAGGCATAATTTGCTACACCATAAGAATTACTACACTAATTAGTACATTAATGAACACATAAGGGAAAGAGCATGGAATTAAGAACCACTGGTTCCACCATTACCTTTGTTATGTAACCTTGGGTAAGTCACTGCCAGTTTGTGTTTTCTCATGTGTCCAATGAGAGTGCTGGACTGGATTATTCTAATATCCTTTTCAAATTCTAATATTGTGTGATTCTTACTAAGTTAAATTACTACAAGCAACAACAAATAGGCTAGCTATTTTCTTTACATAATGTGCTCAATTATTCACTTATGTTATTTTTACGTCTCTCTGGAAAAAGATGTCTCAGGCTGTTAAGGTGCTTGCACAAAAAGGGTAAAGATGGATGGTTACTGGTGTACTTATGTATGCTCTGGCACCAAGAAATTCCTATTACTGTACTTTACATGTAGGTACGTGGTCATTCTAAAGTCTCTACGTGCATAAGGTGAAAATAAACAACAATGTATATTTTAAGAGGTGTTTAGCCAGTTACAAAAGATAAACACTGTATGATTCTACTTATATGAAGTACTTAAGAGTGGTCAAATTCATAGACAGAAAGTAGAATTGTGGTTGCCAGAGGTTATGGGGAGGGTGAATGGGGAGTTGTTTAATGGTTAACAGTTACAGTTTTGCAAGATGAAGAGTTCTGGAGAAGGATGGTGGTGATGGCTGTATAATATAAATGTTCTTAATGCCAATAAACTGTACATTTAAAAATGGTGAAGATGGTAAATTATTATGCATATCACATTTTATAAAAGGT
The DNA here is from genome assembly GCF_003255815.1 of Theropithecus gelada. Classification (NCBI taxonomy): domain Eukaryota; kingdom Metazoa; phylum Chordata; class Mammalia; order Primates; family Cercopithecidae; genus Theropithecus; species Theropithecus gelada. The sequence continues at coordinate 187,208,063 of NC_037668.1, forward strand.
GTTATGACCATCTTTTATTTTCTTTAAAAATGGTTATAAGAAAAATCTACCTCAAAAAAACCCATGAATTTATAAAACATAGTATTTAGATAAAAAACATTTTTCAAACACATTACCTTCTTCTCTACCTTAAAAACAAAATGTTTGAGCATGTAATAATCAGCCTGACAAGCTGCAATCAATGAAATTCTTAACTGTTAATGTTATTTGGTGCCTGCATTTTGGGTTAGTCTTTTATAAAATAAAACATTACTCTTTTACAAATAGCATATTTATAAAAATAAGTTTATTCTTTGTAGGAGAGCTGAGTGGAGAAAGTTCCTTCACCATGTGTAAAAGCATAGATCTGAATATCAGTAAACTTTGATTCTGGCAAAGCTTTCTGGGGTTCAGTTGCCTCTTTTGTAAATAAATTGTTGTGATGATTAAACGAGGGGGTGCAGGTAGAAGTGTTTTGTGTATGATCTGGCATGGTTTGACCACCGTTAATTATTACATATGTTATACACTTCCCTTTATGTGTCTTTCCTTGTCATATTAGGTTTATGAGGACATAAATGGTAAGCTTAAAAAATTAAAACTTTGTAGTGGCGGGCGCCTGTAATCCCAGCTACTTGGGAGGCTGAGGCAGGAGAATCACTTGAACTTGGGAGGCGGAGGTTGCAGTGAGCCGAGATCACGACACTGCACTCCAACCTGGCGACAGAGTGAGACTCCGTCTCAAAAACAAACAAACAAACAAACAAACAAAAAAAGTTATACTTGGAAAGTAGTCATTAGAAACTAAAAATATGCTTTTTAGTGGTAGGGTTATTTTAAATCACCAAATATTTACATTTTTCAAATTATTTATAATGCTTCTTAACACACCTTTTAGGTATAATTGGTTTCAGTGGAATACTTATACTAACATTTAATACAAAACAAACAAAACAAAAAAACTAGTTAAGCCAAGGTGCTGTTGGAAAATGACTGTATTAGCCAGTTATGAGAAAATAATTGATAAATTCTTTAATAATTAAAAAAATAAAAGTTTGGTTTGCTAAATACAGTTTAAACATACAGATTAATAAATTAGGTAATTCATATTATTACAGAAAGACCCTACTGTCACTTTAGAAAGTATTTGTCTCAAACGTCCCACTCTAGAAATGTTGAATATATTTATCTGAAAGTTAATGCACAACCCAACTGAAAAGTTTACCTCTCAAAAGATCCTACTTGGTAACCAATAATTTGAAAGCTCTGAATTGGTTTACTGTTTCTCTTGTCACAAAAAGGATTCTCTTTGTAATTTTATAATTAAAAAGTTCTTTTTACAGAAAAAGAACACATATGTTACAGATGGCTCCCAGTAAAGCTGCTATTCAAAGTATGAAATCCTTTTTTCTTTTTTAACTCACTGTTCTATTCAAGATATGGGTTCTTAATAAATACGTCTTGGGAAATAATGTGGCATGACTGGTCAACATTTTTCTTTCTATAAATCAGAGGTATTAATATGGTTTCATTAGCCCTATGTAAACTTTAATCCTCACATAAACTGAGGAACAGAGAGACTGGTTCTTCAAATTCAATGTACAGAATTCCAGTTGCCTGCTTTGAGAAGACTCTTGCAAAAAAAAGTTAATACTACGCTTAGTTTAAAAGAAAGGTAATTCCACTTTATACCTTTTGAATCACCATGAACAAATTCCTGATTCACATATCGATCAATTTATTTCTGAAAATGTGCAAACCTTTAAACTAAATCTGGCTTCTCAAGAATAAAGCTTAAAATTTTCTATTTGTCATTTAACAATTTCTATCAAGCAATGTTTTTTATGGTACAGAAAAAGCAGTGAAAACATTTAAGATAGGGACAATAGATAAGTCTAATTTTAGGGCAGAAAGTAAATAGGATTTGCAAGTAATAATGAGAAAATATTTCTGCTAGGATCAACAACATACACTGGACTAGGACAGGTTAATGGTATGTTTATAAATACAAATAAATATTGAATTCTGATATTTAATATCTTTACTGAGGAGAAAAAAGTAGCTTTATGCACTGCTAAATTTTATTCATATGTTCTGGAAAAGAACTTCAGCTACATTTTCCTGAGTCTAGCAGATATCCAACTGTAAACACAAAGCCCACTGCAAAAAATGGGTTGAAAATTAAAGCTGAAGGTAATCTTAAATTTGCATAATTGAAGTCTTATCAAATCAAAGCTGGATTCAGAAAACTCAGAGCTCTCCATTTGGCTTTAAACAGCTGAATGTCTATTAAATAGCAGAAAATGAGTATAGCTCTATGGAACAAATGATACTTGACAAATATTCTGTCAACATTCAGAACACTGATGTTTCTAAATATTCTGCAGCAAAGCAAATAATCTAATAAAAGTCCAACCTCTGAATATATACTTAAATGTAAACTGTCAAAACTATACTCAAATGAATGCATAGTAAACATTTATGAAAATGATATTCATAGAATAAGCAATACAAAGATAACATTTACAGAATATGCAAATTTATAAAATGAGATAAATATTTATATGTTGTAACAAAACTACTTTCATGTGTGCATTAACTATAATACTAACAGGTTTTAAAGTAAGAGCGATGCTCCTTAGAGATCTCAGCTAGTTCTTAGACTTTGCTACCACATGCCCTACATAACTCCATCAAAGTACTTGTCATATTATAGTGGAATTCTCTCTTTCTTGCGACTTCTCCCACCCTGCACTTGACTCTAAGGTTGTTTCTTTATCCCTTGAGCCTAAAACAGTCCTTAGCCTATAGTAGATGCAGAAAGGACATTTCTTGAAAGAATAATGCAGAATTAAGGGAATTCTGGGAACCACGCCTACTAGGAATCACGTAGTTTTGTAACTACGTATCTGAATTTCTAAGGGGGCTCAAACTGTGAATACACACTGAAAGATAAAGTCCTTGTCTATGAATACTGTAAGTAAACAAATATACTACCTGCATTACATGAAATAATCTAAGAATGAACCTGGGAGTCATAATTCACTTTTCCTTCCATCTCACTCCCACATAAGAAGTTCACTTGGACTCGGGAAGGGGAACATCACACACCGGGGCCTATCATGGGGAGGGGGGCGGGGGGAGGGATTGCATTGGGAGTTATACCTGATGTAAATGACGAGTTGATGGGTGCAGCACACCAACAAGGCACAAGTATACATATGTAACAAACCTGCACGTTATGCACATGTACCCTACAACTTACAGTATAATAATAATAAATAAATT